>NC_052359.1:40985341-41063300 GCF_009727055.1 Benincasa hispida
TGCCTCGCGCCTAAACAATCGTCCACCTCGCGCCTAAACGATTGCACGCTATTTTCTACACGATCGGATAGCTTCTCTAAACGATCGTATAGTGTACTGTTTTTGCTAAATGATCGTATACCTTTTCCTAAACGATCGTTCAGTAAAATCGACACGATCGTGTAACTTCTCCTAAACGATAAGTATTTTGCTATGCGATAGTGCCTTTTTTCCCTCCCACTTGCTTATCGCCTACACGATCTTGTATTCCTCCTTCCTTTACCAAATTCAACAAAGACCACATGTTGGGTTCTCACTCCGAGAATACCCGGGGCTCTTTTCTGGTGGTGTCGTCCCCACGACGTTCGTGTTCGAGGGTCACCTACGGAGCATGGGTCTATAGGATCGCCCGCGGCTAGACTAGGGCAAGTGGGAGATTTTATTATTTTATTCTATCATGCAATGGTAGGTTTTAATTTGTTTCATTTACTTTATAAGAGCTATAAATAAATGAAATTAGAAATTGAAATCAATAACCAAGAGTTACATGCAAACTTAGACAAAATCATTTTTTTAATAATAGTTTTAAAATATGATTGAGATAGACCTAAGTTCACAAATTTCTAATGAGATTAGAAATTAAATTAATCTTTTAAATCGATTTAATAGGATTAAATTGATTTCAATAAAAGATTAAATTTGTAGCAAATATATCTATAAGGTATCTTTTGTCTAAGGCGGGTTATGGCTAGGCTGGGGTATTTAAGTTGACGGAAATGGGACACCCCTACCTGGGAACCTACCTGGAAAGGTGAATTAAATAGATTTGCTACAAGCATGCAATTGTTGATTAAATTTTTTAAAGTGTTTAACGAATATTAATCAAAATTGTTTTAAATTTCAAAAGTAAGTGTTACTTTTGGGAAAACTTAAACAATCACTTAGTAAAAATAATTAGCCGTATTTTTTCTAAGTAAATTAAATCCTAGGTTGTTAAAATACTCAATGGGAGAAAAAGATGTAAATGATATGTCATTTTTCTACTCACGTTTCTCCTTTAATATTCAGATCGTGAGACTCATGCTTGGTCCTGAGGCGCCTGGGAGCGTTTCCCTTCGAATGGTGTTTGCATGGGTCAATATCAAGGTGAATGAAGAGAGTATTTATAGTACGTGGGAGAGGGATGTGTGTCAACATGTCCTATGGTCTTTTTCGTTGGTTTGCACCACGAGACCTTCTTGTACGGCCTCAAGGCACTCTAGGAGGGTACCCCTTCAGATGGTTTGTGCAGTTGGTCAATATCAAGGCGAACTCTAGAAATGGATAGGGTCGCTTTAGTTTTTGCCCCAATCGATTTTTTCCTTCAGTTGACTCATTGGGATAGAACTCTAAGATCTAAAATGAAGGGTCACACTTACGGGAAATTATTAAGCAAGTTAATGATTTCTTGACCAAATAAATGATGACTGATCATTATACGAATAAGAGTTATTCTGGTGTAATGATTAGTTGAGAGTGCCTCAATTCAGTGAAGAGAGAAACTGACTACCCTTCGGTGACTTTTGTCCTAAATCATTGAAGCGTCATTGCAAAATTAGATATTAAATGGGATTCATTTAGATTTTACTAAAACTGATTGTTTTTTTTAAGAGTTATGCTAAAATCTAATATAGATCAATATGTTTATTTGTTCAACAATATGTCAAATAGCAATTATCCGTTAGTTGCCTTTTCTAGTTTTATTGTTTTCAATTACATGACGTGGAAAGAATATATTAAAATGTTTTTCGTGGTAAACGACCTCGAAATTTTCACAAATGAGGATTGTCCTCAAGTCCTAACCCCTAATGCACCACGAAATGTTCGTAATGCATATGAGGTGTGGATGAAGGCTAATTTGAGGGCCCGAGTTCACATTTTGGCAAACATACCTGATGCATTGGCCAAAATGTTTGAGAACATGGTCATTGCACATGAGATCATGGAATCAATGTGAGAATTGTTTGAACAAAAGTTTTCACTATTCAAACAAAATGGGATTGACGACAATGAAACCAGTAGTGTCAGTTCCCAAGATAATCTTCAGTCCTTATTGAATGCTAATGGACTAACAGAGAAAGAAATTGTTGCTAACTCTGATGAAGTTCATCAACGAAGATTGTCCTCTGAAATGAAACTTAGAGTTTATAATTTGGGTTATAGAGTTGATCCCACTACTCTCTAAAAAAGGAAGAACTCCAATGACAATAAATATGATTTATTTGTATTGGAGACGTGCTTAGTAGAGAATGATGATTCTGCCTGGATAATTGATTCATGAGCTACTAACCACCTTCTCATCAAGGATTTAGTTCCTGAAAACAGTTGGAAGCTGGAGAGATGACTCTTAGATTCAGTATAGGTGAGGCCATTTCAACTGTTGCTGTAGGCAGGCTTAAGTTATTTTTGGACAAGAAACGATACATATTATTAGATAATGTATATGTAGTTCTTCATATCAAAAGGAACCTAGTTTCTATTTCCCGTCTGATTGAACAAAATTATTCAATATTCTTCTTTGAGAATAAAGTGTTTATTTTTAAGAATGGAATGGAGTTAGATTTTGGTTCAATGGAAACTAACTTGTTTGTAGTACGGTCTGAAGGAACTCATATTGAAGAGATCCCTGAGCGGAAGCGGATCCACCAAATTCCATTAATTATTGAAAACATGATTTACAGTAAACATACAATAGATATGCATTTAAAGTTAAACTACACCATGCTTTTACAAGAAACAAAGGGTTCAAGATACATTACCTTTGAAGAACCTTTCTTCGTGTAACTCCCTCGAACAGTCACGAACACAACAACCTCTTGAAGACATTCTTCAAGATTTTCTCGTACCAAACAAGGAGGACACTACCACAATGAGCCTTTGGTATTCTCGGGGTGAGAACCCAGGAGTGGTGGGCTCTGACTATTTTGGTTAGGAGGGATAGTTTGATTGTGGAGGAAGAAGATTAAGGAACACACAAAACTTTTCTGGAAACTCAATCGTTAAGCCAATTCGTAGTTAGCTAGCAAATTTTCTTTTATTCCTCTTGCCACAAAAACAATAACCACCCACTAAGGTAGTTGGAGAGAAAAAAGGGAAGTTATTATTCAAAATAATAAAATAATATAAATAAATATGATAACTAACTTATCATATTATATTTATATTAAACTATATGTTATATGAAATATAACATATAATCTATAGTTCTAATATTGTATCATATACAATATAAACTATAGTTTCTTTTCTCTATTTTATGGTGTTTAATATAAATCATATTGATATTAAATTTAAACAATAATGTAACAAATACATTATGACAATTATATCATATATAATTGAATCAATTTAATTATATCATATATAATTAAATCCCTCTTATTTATTTGAACAATTCAAATTAACCCAAAAACTGATTCTCAATTAAATTCTTTTGAGCTACCAAGGGGACCTTATGGACCTGTAGTTTGAAGCTCCAATGGTACATGAATAATTAACTAAACTCTTCAATTACATTATCCACCATCCGTCAATTTTCGGGCACTCTACTAAAGACCGACAACTGCACTCTTCACACTACAGATATATTTATGTGTCCATTGGATATAACTAATCAATAATACGATGACCCTTCACAAATTGCTTGTAAGTACAACTAACCAAATTATCATTTTGCCCATGTAGTTATATTTAACTTCTTAAGAACCACTGATTCCTTTAATGCACAATAGATCATAGTCCTACTATGACTAAACCCCTCTCGGGCCAGGAGAGGGTGTGTCGCCACATTGTTCAAGACCCAAAATCAGCTCTTAGGGGAGCAATTTATCTACTTACCCTTGCTTCAGAGAAGAAGTGAATTCCATCTTGTGTAGCTGTGTTCCCAGCTCTTTAATCAGACGAATCCCTAAAATGGTAGGCTTATTGAGTCGACGATCTGGCCACTCTTACCCATACAAATCAAAGAACTGCCCTCATAGGCAGGAGTTCACAACTCACTCGGGATTCAGGTCATGTTACTATGGTCATCCTGGTGAAATGTAAGTCACCATTATGAACGGTGTTATATAATGAGATTAAACATTTCGTATTCCGGTCTTATACAAACTTCTTTGTATAGAATATCCCGCTCACATGTCTAATACATGAATGATCAGGATCAGATCATTTGTAGCACTTTACAACAATTGTAACACCTACAAAGCAGGCTATACCCGTAGTGTCACCAGGATAAGGTGCCCAACCTTATCCATATACTACAGACTATTTAGGTTATCACTTAAATATGATCCACTTGTATGTCTCCACATACATGTTTAAGTTACAACGATAACCTTGGATGTTAGTTTATTGGTTTATGGTTAATGCAACTAAAATATCATATATTTTATAGACAAAGTGAATAAAATATCATATATTATTAATCACATAAGAGTTTTATTAATCAAAATGTTTACAAACTATAGGACCCTACGAAATTTAGGTTATCAATCCCAACAAGGCCGTTAGTCATAAAAGTTGTGCTCAATACTGAAATGTTCAAAACAGCAACAACTGTAAAAAGACCAAGAATTTCTCCTAAAGAAAATGCCCATCTTTGGCATCTAAGATTAGGTCACATCAATCTCAATAAGATTGAGAAGTTGGTAAAATGTGGAGTTCTAAATATTTAGAAGAAAACTTTTTACCAGTATGTGAGTCATGCCTTGAAGGAAAAATGACCAAATGACCTTTTACTGGAAAAGGTAATAGAGCCAAAGAAACCTTGAAGCTTATACATTCAGACCTTTGTGATATAATAAATGTAAGGGTACGAGGTGGATATGAATATTTCATCTCTTTCATGGATGATTATTCTAGATTTGGTTATCTATACCTAATGCAACATAAGTCTGAAGCTCTTGAAAAGTTCAAGGAGTATAAGACCGAAGTTTAAAACTTGTTGGGTAAGAAGATAAAAACACTACGATCTAATCGTGGTGGAGAGTATATGGACTTCATATTCCAAAACTATTTGATAGAACATGGAATCACGTCAATTCTCAGCCCCAGGTACACCTCAGCAGAATGGTGTATCAGAAAGAAGAAATAGAACCCTGTTGGACATGGTTCGGTCTATGATTAGTTATGTTAATCTTCCTAACTCGTTTTTGGGATATGCAGTAGAAACTGTAGTTTATATTTTGAACAACGTTTCCTCAAAGAGTGTTTCTGAAACACCTTTTGAGTTATGGATAGGTTGTAAAGGTAGTTTATGCCACTTTAGGATTTGGGGATGTCCAGCTCATGTGCTAATGACAAACCCCAAAAAGTTGGAACCTCGTTTAAAAGTGTGCTTATTTGTAGGTTATCCTAAGGAAATGAGAGGTGGATACTTCTATGATCCAAGTGAGAATAAAATGTTTGTATCGACAAACGCTACCTTCTTGGAAAAAGACCACATGAGGGATCATAAACCACAAAGTAAACTTGTTTTAAGTGAGATTTCTAATGAGATTGTTGAGACTTCAACAATAGTTGTTGAATAGTCTGATAGATCAACAAGGGTTATTGATGTCAATTCATCTAGTCATACATCTCAAGAGTTAAGATTGTCTCGACGTAGTAGGAGGGTTATGAACCCACCTGTATGCTACATGGGTTTAACAGAAGCCCAAAACATCATATCTGATAATGGTGTTGAGGATCCATAATCTTATAAGCAAACAATGAAAGATGTTGACAAGGATGAATGGATTTAAAGCCATGAATCAAGAAATGGAGTCCATATACTTAAATTTTGTCTTGGAGCTTGTAGATCAACCTGATGGAGTAAAACTTATAGGTTGTAAATGGATCTACAAGAGGAAAAGAGGTGTAGATGAAAAGGTACAAACCTTTAAAGCTAAACTTGTGGCAAAGGGTTGTACCCAGGTTGAGGGAGTGGACTATGAAGAAACTTTCTCACCTGTTGTCATGTTAAAGTTTGTCAGGATTCTCTTGTCTATAGCTACATATTATGACTATGAGATATGACAAATGGATGTAAAGATTGCCTTTTTGAATGGTAATCTTGAAGAGACCATCTACATGATTCAACCAAAAGGATTAATTGAACGAGATCAAGAGTAAAAGGTTTGTAAGCAATGGACCGAAACAAGCATCTCGATCTTGGAATATAAGATTTTATACCGCAATCAAATCTTATGGCTTTAATCAGAATGTTGATGAGCCTTGTGTTTACAAGAAAATCATCAATAACTTAGTATCTTTCCTCGTGTTGTATGTGGATGATATCCTACTTATTGAGAATGATATAGTTTTTCTGACTGATGTAAAGAAATGGCTAGCCGCCCAATTCCAAATAAAAGATTTGAGAGAGGCACAGTTTATTCTAGGGATCCAGATTATAAGGGACCGTAAGAACAAAAGGTTGGCCTTATCTTAGGCATCGTATATTGACAAGATGCTTGTCAGATATTCGATGCACAATTCTAAGAAGGGTTTATTACATTTCAGACATGGAATTGTTTTGTCTAAGGAACAGTGTCCTAAGTCCTCTCAAGAGGTTGAGGAAATGAGACGGATTCCCTATGTATCGGCCATTGGTAGCCTTATGCATGCAATGTTATGTACTAGACCTGACATTTGCTATGCAGTAAGGATTGTCAGTCGATATTAGTCCAATTCAGGATTAGATCATTGGACGACGGTCAAAATGATCCTTAAGTATCTTTGGAGAACAAGGGACTATATGCTCGCGTATGGAGATAAATCCTTATAGGATATACAGACTCTGACTTTCAGACTGATGGGGATTCTAGGAAATCCACATCAGGGTCAATGTTTACTATGAATGGAGGAGCTATAGTATGGCGAAGCATTAAGCAAGGATGCATCGCAGACTCCACTATGGAAGTCAAATACGTAGTTGCTTGTGAAGCTGCTAAAGAGGCTATTTGGCTTAAAAAGTTCCTTACTGATTTGGAAATTGTTCCAAATATATCTTTGCCCATCACACTTTATTGTGATAACAGTGGTATTGTGGTAAATTCTAAGGAACCTATGAGTCAAAGAAGAGGCAAACACGTAGAACGAAAATATCATTTCATTCGGGAGATTGTGCATCGAGGTGATGTGATTGTCACGAAGATTGCTTCGGAGCACAACGTTGCTGATCCGTTTACAAAGGCTCTCACGGCTAAAGTGTTCGAGGGTCATTTAGAAAGTCTGGGTCTATGGGATATGCGACACATTATCTAGGGCAAGTGGGAGATGTTACTAGGATATAGTGTATGCCCTAGTTTATTATATTTTTTGTACTTTATTTATATTGTACATTAGTCTCTCTAAGCTTTAGGACAAACGGAAGATTGTTGAGAATGGTGTCCTAAATATCCTTTTAATCTCGTAGTTTGTTAACTTTGTATAAACATATTATTGTTAATAAAATAAATGTTATTTTATAAGCATATACTCAATCCAATAAACTAAGTTCTGAGGTTATTTCTGTACTTTAAACAAGTATGTAGAGTCATACAAGTGGATCTTGTTTAAATAATAACCTAAATGGTCTGTAGTAGATGGATAAGGCTGGGTACCTTATCCTGGTGACACTACGGATACAGCCCACTTGCTATAGAAGATCTGATCCTGATTATTCATGTGAAGACATGCGAGCGAGGGTATCCTATACAAAGAGTTTGTATAAGACCGGACCACGAAATGATTAGTCTCTTTATATTCGCCGTTAATAATAGAGACTTACATTTCACTAGGATGACCATAGGTGACATGACCTGAATCTTGAGTGAGTTGTGAACTCTTGCTTATGAAGGCGGTCCTTTGATTTGTATGAGTGAGAGTGGCCAAATTGCCAACTCAAAAAGCTTACCATTTTAAGGATTCGTTTGACTGGGGACCTGGAAACATAGCTATACAAGATGGAATTCACTCCTTCCCCGATGTAGAGGCAAGTAGATAAATTGCTCCCATAAGGACTGATTCCGGGTCATGAACATAGTGGCCACACCCTCTCCTGGCCCGAGAGGGACTTGGTCATAGTGGACTATGACTTATTGTTCATTAGAGGAATTCGTGGTACTTAAGGAGTTAGATGTAACTACAGGGGAAAAACGATATTTTGGCCCAGTTGTACTTATGAGCAATTTATGAAGGGTCATCACACTATTGATTGGTTATATCCAATGGACACATAAATATATCTGTAGTGTGAAGAATGTAGCTGTCGGTCTTTAGTGGTGTGTCCGGAAGTTAAAAGATGGTGAATAATGTAATTAAAGAGTTTAATTAATTATTTAAGTATCGTTGGAGTTTCAAGCTACATGTCTATGAGGTCCCCTTGGTCGCTCAAAAAGATTTAATGGAGAATAAGTTTTTGGATTAATTTGAATTATTCAAATTAATAGAGGATTTGATTATATATGATATAATTAAATTATTTCAATTATGTGTGATATAATTGCCATAATATATTTGATACATTATAGTTTAATTGGAAGAAATAAATATTTGAATGAGATTCAAATATATTTTCTATGAATTGGATTCATAATTATTAAATTTAGTATAAATATGATTTATATTAAATACCATATAATAGAGAAAAGAAACTATAGTTTATATTCTATGTGATACAATATTAAAACTATATGTTATATATTATATTTGATTTAAAATATAATTTAATATAAATATAATATGATAAGTTAGTTATCATATTTATTTATATTATATTACTATTTGAATAATAAGGAAGGGAGTTACAACTCCCTTCCCTATCTTTTCTCTCTCCATCCATTTTAGTAGAGGTGGTTATCTTTTATAGCAAGAGGAATACAAATTAAAATTAGTTTTTCTTTTTCCTCTACGATTTGCTACTTGGTTGAACGATTGAGAGAAAGTTGTTACAGAAAAGTTCTATGAGTTTGTCTTGTGAGAAAGCTCTCAATCTTCTTCCTCCATACATTAACCTTTCCCTCTAAACCAAAATAGTCAGAGCCCACCACTTATGGGTTCTCACTCTGAGAATACCGAGGTAGGATTGTGGTTGTGTCCGGGTTTTGATTATGGAAATTCTTGAAGAAGGTCTTCAAGTGTTTCGTGACTGTACGAGGGAGATATACGAAGAAAGGTTCTTCAAAAGTAAGGTTTCTTGAAACCCATTTTCTTTATAAAGCATATTGTTATTTAATTTTGAATGCATATCTATTTGTATTCGATAATTAATAGAATTTGGTTGATCCGCTTCTGCTCAAGGTTCTCCTCATACGAGTTCCTTCAAACCTTTTAAAGTCAGCCAAGAACGATGAACAAATTCTCTAATACCAAATGATAAGTGCCTGCGATGTTTGTTGGATGAAAGCTAGAGGTTCTTCTAGGATCCTTGCAAATACTCACAAAGAAAGCTAACTTAGATCGAACTTAGAATCTATGATGGTCACTCTTAGATCCTAAGACAACTCACTTTAGAATTAGCTTGATCAAGATTAATCCAATGAATTGATTTAAACCTCAAATCTAAAGCAAGATTTGAAAGAAAAAGACAACACCAAATAATTGATTAAGCACAAGCTTTTTATTATGGATAATCTGAGTTTTGAAGAGCATTACAAGCCATTTTATAGGCCAAGAAACTCAAAAGTCATTCAAATACAATTAACTGCAAATTGTAGAAAATAACACCTAGAAACTTGAAACTTAATTGCATACTAAATAATAAGTCAAAATGTAAAAATAAAAATGTAGAAAGTCTTCAAATTGCCTTAAATATTCCTTTAGAAGGCGGCAAAGTAAATGTGCACGTTTGACAAAGTTTGACATTATATTTCCCCATACAGTGTACACTTGACAGTATTTTCTTCACAAAATCTGAATACTTATTTTAACCACGTATCATCTTTCAAACTATAGGACTTTTTCCTTGCCATCTTCGTGTCATTCTCTTCTTGACTCCATTATATGAAACTTTGGTCTCAAAATTATTTGTCGGTTCTTGTAAATTTGCTAGTGTTTGAAGATGTAGTGTAAATGTCTCTTGAATCTTCTTTGCCTTGATTCTTGTAATTGGTCCTTTAGGTACATGCAATGGTTCAATGGTTGAATTCACATCAGTGAGCTCGGGCTTGGCCCTTGGGTTTGAGGAGATTGAATCTTCAGCTTGCAGGTTGTGAAGATATGGTCAGTTTGTTGAAATCTTATGATCTTCAAAGCTTCAAATAGTTCAAATCTTCAGTTCTTTAGAATTTAAGAACTTCAGTCTTTGAAACTTGAGAAGCTTCAGTCTTCAACACTTGAGAGCTTGAGAGTGTTGGTTTTCAAGAATTAGAAGCTTCAGTATTTGGATCTTGAGAGCTTAAGTCTTGGATCTTGGGAGCTTAAATCTTCAGAGCTTTAATATATCTTCTGATCTTCAAAACTTTAGTATGTCTTCTGATCTTCAGAGCGTTTGAGGAGTCGTGTTCTTCAGATTCTCGAAGCTTCAGAACTTCAGATCTTCAGAGAGATTTGACCTTCAATTCTTCCAACCTCTCCCTCAAATGAAGAGATAAGGCCTCTATTTATAGAGGTTTTTTATGAGCTTTACATAGGCTTGGGCCCAATTGCTTTATTGAACTCAAATTAGGTTTGGGCTTAATCTTTAATTTGGTCCAAAATTTCACCATGGGCTTGAATTGGGTTGGGCCCGAGGGAGTTTAATTACTCGATCCGATCCAACTTATACCTTTTCTATTTGGCTCGGACTTTTGTTGATGATGTGGAAACTTGTGATACGCCGAAATTTCCCATTAATTTTTTTTCTTTAATATACATAGTTATAAAAAATTATATCGTTATTTTAGCTTTGTAAGAGATTCATATTGATAAAACCATGGGCAGATTTGGTGTAGGTTTGGGGATCAAGTCCCCCTCAATTTTATGTTCTTTATATAATATCGATAGAATGTTGATGTCGATGGATATTTTTAGAGAATAATTAAAAAAAATTAATAAATAAATAATAAACTTTTATCAATAAATTACTTTATATTTGAGCAAATTTCAAAAACCATCTCTAAACTATGGTGGTAGTTACAATTTACACCCTAACTTTCAACGGTAAAAATTAAACCCTCAAATTAACTCTATCTCAAACCAGCCACAACTGAGCACAAAGTTTATTGTTATAAATTGGTGAGATAGGGAGTATTGTTCATTAGGGTGCATAGAAGTTTGTCGAGTCTGAAGTGTTGTTATTATTTTTTTTCCTCAAAAAAGGGGTTGAAAAGTTATTTAATCGTAAGATTTTAGACTTAAAAAGCCTAAAGTTGATGTTTTTAGTCTTGGTGGTCTAAAAACAAGAAGTTAACACTTCTACAACTCCTATTCCTTAGCCAAACATTTTCTTAGTAGTGACTAGTTCTTACTCTTAGGAGTCATTTGGTTTAAGGTTTTTTAGATGTCCAAGAATTAAGGATGATTGGGAATTATAAAGCTGACAATAAGATTGATGGAAATCAAGGATGACTGTGTTTGGTTGTGCATGAAAATGCTATCTGAATTATTTAAACAAATTATCTTTGCATTTAATTTATAAAATTAATTGTGACAACTCTATAAAATTTTATAGACTAATTGATAAACAATAAATGCAATTCAAAATTTTGAGAAAAACAATTATTTAATAATAAATAATAATAATTATTAAATTATTAATTACAAATATTTGTAAAATGAGTAATTTATAATTAAAGTTACTAGAATAATGAGCAATTATAAAGTATTAAATTAAATCAAATTTACCTTTCAATAGTTAATTTACACTATAATAATTAAAAAAAATAATTTAATTTAATCTTCATTCATAAAACAGAAAGACATGAGAATAAAATGACAAGAATGAAAGGAAGTAAAATAATAAAATTAAAAGAAAAATAAAAATAGAAAAAGATGAATAATAAATAGAATGAAGAAGGGAAAAATGAATAAAATAAATATATTAAAGATAAAATAGAAAAAAAAACGTGTAAAAATATCACATAAAGCAGAAAAATGATTAAAAAAGTTGAGATAATAAATATTAAAAGAAGAGAAAAATAATGAATAAAAAAAGAAAAATAAAACAAATAGAAAAGGGAATAAAAAATAGAGGAAAAAAAAAGAAGCAAGAGTAGGAATAAAAAGCATGCAAAGAGAGACATTTTTGATGCTGCGAAAAATGTTTTCTCATGTAAATACCTCAATTTCTCTAACGAAACAAGAATTTTATGTATCCATTTCTATTTCCACCATCTATTCCCTCAAACCAAACGATCCTTTAGAAGTTATTTGGTTGGAAGGTTTTAGGATTAGCATTTACATGCAAAATCTACATTTGTTTTACTATTTTTAATACTTTGTTTGGAATAAGCTATTCTCAGGTATCCTCTTTTACGTAGACAATGTTTTCTTTTTCTTTAAAAAATGGTGGGTTTTCCTTTTTTCTTTTCTTCTTTTATGATTCATTTTATATATAATTGCATTTTGAATTTGGTGAATTAATTAATATTAATTTTCCAAAATTAATATAAATATTTGTTTTAATAAATCAATAATAATATATTAAAATATTTACTTAATTTATTTTTACAATAAATGTTATTAAATAAATATAATTATTTAATTAGTTACCAATATCTTAAATATATTTAATTTGTAAACTAGATTGGTTAAATTTAGTCAATACTAAAATTTATTTTTCAATAATTATAATTGATTACTTGTTGTCTTTTTATAATCAAACAATTATTTATTGAAATTAATTTTAATTTGATTTTTCATTTTGAACCTAGGATGATTATTGATTATTTACAATTAATTAATTATTTATTGTGATTAATTTTTATTATTTCATTAATTATTAAAATATCATGTTTATAAAATTCTTTATTAACGTATCATTTTTTAATCTATTTTCCACTTTTTATAGATTATATTATTTATTAAAATATATTTTCTTATATTATTTAATTAAAATAAAATTATTGTTGTTAAATTTAATTAATTAAAAATGATTAATTATTTTCTTACTTGTTATAGATTGTATAAAACGTATTTTTTTTGTTCGACGAGATTTTTGGAGAAATTTGATTCATTTGATTTTGAACTTTGTATTTGTATTAATTTCAATATAGTATATTGAGTACAATCTCTAATATTTGATCATTCGATGTTTTCTTTCGAAAAGTAAACTCTAATGTTAAGCTTGATGATCTTCTTAAATAATCGACCTTTGGGTTTTTTGGCCTTTGAGTTTGTTGATCTTCTCTGAGGATCGACATTTGGGCTTGATAATCTACTTGGATCGGTTTCTAGCTTGTTGATCGACTTGGACCGACCCTTGACTTGTTGATCGGTTTGGATCGACCTTTAAAGCTCTTGACTTGAAGAGTTCATAGAGTCTCCTAATCTTCTGGAAGTCTTTTGAGCTTTAGTCTTTAGATCTTCTGGAGAGCTTTGGGGATTTAATTCTTCCCACCCTAAAAAGTTGTAAACTTGAGATTGATCAAAACTTCAATTTTCTGGAATTCAAGGAAGTTTTAGTCTTCCAAGTCTTCAATCTTCAGAAGTCGATCTTCAGAGCCTTAAATCTTTAGATCTTCAATTTTCAGGTCTTCAGAGTTTCAACACTTTGTTGTTAATAGTTCAAACCTCGAAGAGATAAGACCTCTATTTGTAGAGGTTTTTCTTGGGCATTATATGAGCTTGGGTCTAGTTCTTATTGGGCCCAAATATTGGACTTGAGTTCAATCTTTAATTTGACCTAAAAATTTATCATGGGTTTGAATTGGGTTGGCCTGAGCAATTTGACAATTTCCACAGTGGGCCATCGACTTTCATTTGATAACGTGGAAATTTTTTATTTGCCGAAATTTCTCATTTTTTTAATTAAAAATGAAATTATTAATATTAAACTTAATTAATTAAAAATATTAAGTACTAGATTATGATTAATACGACATTCAATTAAATATATTAATTGGTTAATTTTAATAAGAAATTACTCAATTTTTAAATATTTATAATTAAATTATTATTAATTCTTAATTAATTCATTTTCATCGATATATTAAATGATATTTGTTGTTTAATTCATTAATCTTTCAAATTTGTATAAGATTGTAATCCATAATTTCATAAATCAAATATAAACATATTTTTGTTCATACAGTAATTTTTTATTTTTCAGAAATTTTATCCTTAGGTATTTTATTCCGAGACAACTTTAAAACCATAAACCAAATAGATTTTCTATCCAAACGAACATAGCTCAATGTGCTAGTAACATAGAATCCTCTACCCAGATGTACTAAGAAACAAAATTTCCTTTTTTAATATTTATAATTATAATCTCTTCTCTTCCATAAGAGCAACAACCAAATTTTGGAGCCACACATATTCCATTATAATCATAGTTATTAATATGCATTTATTCAATCAAGTGGGTACACAATACAAAAACTTAAGAACACATAAGGAAAAAGTGTAGAATAGAAGCCAAACCTCCCATGGCAGTTCTCACAATTGGGTAATTAAGCAACAAAAGGAGTGGAATGAGAAACAGGAACACAAATCAAAGGATGAGCCATTGGCAAACTAATTCCAGTTCCAATCTCCATATTCACTCTCTCTTCATTTCCATCTTTCCCAACCTTCCAATCAAAGCACTGAACCAACGCCGCCACCGTCCTGTTGATCGTGTTGTACGCCAGCAACGAACCAGGGCATCCCCTTCTTCCCCCTCCAAATGGCACAAAACTGAAATTCTGTCCCTTAATCTCGTATTGAATGTGCCTCGTTCCTTGATGATCGCCTTCATCTTTACCAGAGTTCGTATTGTAGAATCTCTCGGGTCGAAATTCGTCTGGATTCTCCCACAGATTTGGATCGTGCATTATCGCAAACAGGTCCACTGCAACCATGATGCCCTTTGGAATATCGAATCCATTCACCTTGCAAGTTTCTCGGCACGCTCGTCTCGCCACCGGCACCGCCGGATACAGCCGGAGACACTCCTTAACCACCGCCTGCATGTACGGAAGATTCGTGATATCCGTTTCTTCGACGAGTCTCGTCCCGATAACCGATTCGATCTCTCGCCGGACCTTTTGGAACACGTCCGGATGGTTAATTAGTTCCGCCATCGTCCACTGCATAACCTCGGCCGACGTTCCAGTACCGGCGATGAACAAATCCTAAGAAGAATAGACCGAATGTTAGGGTTTAGAATCGAGGAAAACGATGAGAATTAGAACGATTTAGAAAATAAACTGACGAGCAAGAAGGCTTTGATGTGATTTCTGGTCATTTTGAACTCGGCTTTCTCATCCAAATACGCTTTGAGTAATATATCCATGAGATCGCGATCGTCTCTGTCGAGGCCGTGGATTTTGGCTCGTTGTTCGTGCTGTTGGAGAATGTTCTCAAGGAGAACGTCGAATTTGAGATTGATGTCGAGAGTTTTCTTACCGAAGAGCCAGAATGGAAGCCTCTTCAATGGACCGTGGCTGAAGAGATCACCGAAGGCGAGCTTTGTAGCGATTTCAATGGTGTCGTTTACTAATATTCTGATCTTTTCTGCTTCGTTGTTCTGTTCAGAACATCTTGTGCTCATCATCATTCTGCATATGCTGTTGTTTGTGAGCTTAATCAACATGGCCCCCAAGTCCACTGACTGTTCCATTTCAAACATCAATTCTACATTCGTTATTATCCTTCCCAACTCTTCATTAAATTTAGATAAAGTATCATAATGAATTAAGTTTCGATTGGTTGATTTTGAGTTGTAAGCATGATGTAAGAAATTTCTTCATGTTCCCGGAATTTGGCACTTGTTAATGTTTATTCTCTGTTGTAGTTAAAGAAAGGTGTTGTATCACTTTATAACTCAAACTCTCCATATTACATTAGGTTTGGATCAAATCATCCATTACATTAGGTTTGGATCAAATCATACACAAACTTGAAATTGTATCGGTTAAATTCTTAAACTTTAAGGAATGAATGATAAAAGCTTTTGAAAACTATTCGACCTATTTTGTAAAACCGGCATTCGAAGAAGTCTACACCACGTTGAGAGTGATTTTTAAAGATAATCATAATAAATGATCTTAGGGTACTTTTTGATTGTGTTTAATTTTGAAAAGGAGTCATTTTGGAAAAATGAAATGTTTGACAACCACTAAAAATAACTTTTGAAGTTTGTTTTAACTAGATATTATCATAAATGTTTAAATAAAAATGAATTTTTGAAAAATATTTTGTTTCTAACTTATGAAAATTTAGGGGTTTATTTGACTCAAATTATAAGTTTGACATAATATTAGTTGAATGAAATCGAAAAGAGTGGGTAAGGGTGTGTGTGTTTGGTTGAACTTTCTAATGGTTTAATTTTGAAAATAAATAATTTTGGAAAAAGAGATTTTCAAAAATAAAAAATAAGAACTATTTACATAAAATAGCAAAATTTAATCATTTTAGACTTCTATCAGTTTCAATCAGACAATGAGATTTCTATAAGCTTCTATCAATGATAAACTTCTTTAAATTCATATCACTGAAACGGATGAAAGTCTATAAGTATTTTTTTTCTATTTCGATAAATATTTTAAAAATATTTAAAATAAACCCAAGAGTGCTTTACTTTCATATACTTTTAATCAAAAGAGTTTAACTAAAAATATTTTTTTCTTTCATCAATCCAAACATGCTCTAAATCGATATAATTACAAAAATTGAGAGATTAAATTAATACAATTATTAGGTTTAAATTATTAGTACATAATTTTAATTAATACACTCTAAAATTTGAGGATATAAATTAATATTTACTCAAAATTAATTTTAAATTTCCACTCGTAATTAATTTCATAATTTTAATTAATTTCTATTCTTATTAAACTTAATTTAAAATCTTCATAGCATATTAATTTTTAATTATTAATTAATTAAAAAAATCCATAGCTTGCAAATAAAAAATAGTGATGAACAAAACAGAAAAGTAGTCGGTACAGAGTACCTCCTTCTTCTTGGAACAGAGGAGCAAGTCTCGAAGCATACGAGTGATCTCTTCATCCCTCACAAATCGCGATCGCGCAAGCTGCGGCGGCGAAAGAAGCTCCATCATCGTCAGCTTCTTCATGTACCGCCAATAATCGCCATAAGGAGCGCCAAGGAATCCGACCTTACCGTACGGATACTCTTCGCTGAACGCGAAATCAGGGCGAGAGGAGAAGGCGAGATCCTGCGTTTTGAAGATGTCGGCGGCGAGGGAGGCGGAGGAGACGAGAACGTACTGCAGAGCGCCGAGGCGGATGTGGAGGAGTGGACCGTACTTGGAAGAGATGTTGATGAAGGACTTGTGATTCGCAGGGAGGAGGAGGTGGAGGTGGCCGATCACCGGGAGCGACGGCGGAGATGAAGGCAGAGTGATTTTTCCGGGGGCGGATTTGGACGGTTTGTGAAGGAAGAAGAAGAGGAAGAGAAAGGAGAGGAAGAAGAGGAGGAGGTAGAGAGCGTAGTGAAGAGAGGCGTCCGCCATTGTTGAAGGAGGAAGGGGGAGTGAAGTGAATTTGGGGGAAATGGAATCTGGAGCGGTTATATTTATATGATTTTATTGAGAAGTAGAGGATTATTTATTATTGGGATTTTGTTAAAGGATGAAGTATTAGGAATTTGACAAAAGAAAAATGGCTGCCAAGTGGTCACTACCGGAACAACGTGAATCATGAGTTTGCTTCATCCTTTCAGTGTAATCAACACTATTTTTCACATTGTTTCGTGATATCAATAGTATCATAATATCAACCCTCTCGTAACTTTTTATATAGAGGTGTGACTTGTCGAAATTATTGATATATAATCATGAAGATTTTAGGATCAAAACTTTGGTACATCACGGTTTGCACTCATCTTTGAACAATCTATTTAAGTATCAAAATCACAAGTTGTCATATAGCAAAAAAAATATTGTATATATTTTTTCCTTTGTAAACGAAGAGGATGCATAAAGAATGGTGCAGAAAACTATAAATACAAAAATTATGGTACCAAAGGTATTATGTCTCCTTAGCCTCCTATTCTCATATGATTGAAAGAGTCTACCCATTTTAGCATGAATTGCATAGTTGAGGAAGACAATCTTGATGCTTAAGTAGCCTCAAGGAGTAATCCACCAAGGATTAAGCTTGTGATTATTTTATTAAAATGATATTGTGTCATATACAATAGGGGAAAGATTCATTTATTGAGTATATTACAAATGGAGGTAAAAGAGGAATTAACATAGAATATTATCCAATTAACCCTATTCTTCCTTCGTCAAATCTGTCTATGATCCCATAAAATTTTAACATCCTTATAACCTGGATCACAGTTATTGTTTCATAGGTAGATTTAAATGTCTAGGATAATTTTGTGTTTAGATATGTAGGATAATAAATGTCTTGAAATTAATTATCTATGTTTGATTTACCAATTTTGTATATAAAAACAAAAATTAAATAATTATTTAATTAAATCTAAGACAACAATAATGTAGTTATAAATTAAATGTAGTATTATTTAATATATTGTTACATTAAATAATTATTGAATCACTAGTAAATGTAATATATTTCATGGTTTTACCTTTAAATTATTAGAAGTCATGTAACAATTGGGTACACAATGTGTCATTAAAGTCCCGATAAGCCATAACTTAGTCAAAACATGTTAACGAATCATTTTGATGATTTAAGGAGGTTTGGAAGTAAATTGAGCTATTTTGAGATAATTTAATTTGAGCAGTGCAATAACTTTGAAACCGAAAAAATGCCAGATGTGGCTGCATCGTGTCACAATCGCACTTTCCGAAGCTTCACTTAGCGATTGTGCGGTACTTGTTCCTGCTTACGAACAAGTCAGTTAATTCGAATACGAAAAGCCAATGACACACCGGGTGCCTCTTGCAACCAACAACCTCATTTTAGAGAGAACAGTTTTAGAAAACGGGTTTGGAGAAAAGGTTTTCGTAAACAGTTTGATTGTAAGAATAGAGAAAAGAAAGATTGTAGTAGGCTAGAAAGCAATAAGCAACAACAAAAACTCTATAACATACTACTCCGGGTATGGGGAAGTGATGGTTAGTCTTATCCCATTATAGTGCATTCTGAACAAAAACACATCCGCTATCCTTGTATATGTAAATGGGCGAGGGGTCACTCATTAAGAAAAATACATGTAAATCTAACTATCTAGCAAAAGGAAATACATAAGATGAAAGCATAGTAGAAAGAGGTGGAAGCGGTTATGCGGCCATGGGCAACACGCCCTGGACAAGCATGACTGTGACATTCTCCCTCACTCAATTGGTTGACGTCCCCGTCAACCGACTCTGCTCGAACTCAGCATATTGTTGAGCAGCTACCTTTGAGGCCTTCTATGCGCTCCCAACGATCTTCTCTGTCTTGGAGGCTTCTCCACTTCTCTAGGAACTCTTCCCAACCTGGTCCTGGTTCTTCCGCTCTGTCGCTCCTTCCTGCAAGTATCTCGTTGGCTTCTTCTCCTGCCATTCTCTTCGTTGTGGCTTGCGAACGGGTCACCACCCTACATCTCTCCTTGACGTGGTTGGGATGATAGGGTCTCAGTCTACTTACATGGATGATAGGATGAATCTCCATCCAAGATGATAACTGCACCCGATAAGAGGTTTTCCCAACCCTTTCGATGACTTCCACCGATCCTCTAAAGTTGCTCACAAGGCAATGTTCTCTTTGTCCTCGACTTCGAAACTATCCCAGGCACAAATTCACTCGAACCCAGTCTCCTGGCAGGAACTCTCGGTATCTAGGCTTCCTTCTTCTCCTTCTTCTCCTCTTTGGAGTCGGGGACTTGTGTAAATGTCCAGCTCAACAACGCGACACTGCTCCAAGACACGTAGAATGTCTTGGGGGGCATTCTCTTCCGTGATTTCAACTGACTCATGGGTAAAGTCTTTCTTCAAACTGGAAGGCCGAGATCATCCCTATCCCCTTTCGCCGTTTGATCTCAGCATGCACAACGGTGGGTGTAGACCCGGTGATCACTAAACACTTGGTGAGGGGTATCGGTATTACCTTGTGCTCAAGCAAGAACTCCATTCCCAATCCACATCAAAGTCATCCATCTTAACAATCATGAAATCGACAGGGCCACTTCTAGTTCCCCAACTTTACGACTGTACTCTTTGCCATTCCTGTAATCGGTAAGGTCTCAAAGTTCACGGCTTTCATTTTACCTGCGTCTTCTTCCCAATGGAGATTAAGCCGTCTGGCTTCTGTTTCGGAACATAAAATTATGGGGTGGCCCTCGAATCGACCATGGTACTTTTGGTCGATTTATGGTTGACCCAAGCATCAACATACATCAGTTCGCCTCCATGGGATCCCTTTTCTTCCTCTACATCCTTTTGGAGGGCAGCTAAATATCTTAGGGCCCCAACCCAGTGGGGTTCTATCTTCCTCTACTTGCACCCTTTCCAGTCCGAAGCTAATGAGGCTTGGAAAGCATTAAAGGTGGCTCATTCCGGACATTCGCTCGCATTGTGCAGACCCTTGAATATATAATAGGATAAGGGCCGATAAAAATTCTTCTGATTCTGCCCCGCCACGTATTTCCAGTCGTCTTGCTGAGGAGGTTTACTATCCCCATTGTTGTCTTTATCTCCCCCACTGTTTCTCGATGGGCTCAGACTGTTGCTCTTTCTCCCCCTATTAAGGGATCTCGAATGTTGCCTCATCTCTTGAGATTCATCAATCAAATCAAATAACCATTTGGCCGCTGCGTATGCAGCTGGGAGATCCTGTATTCTTTGCTCATACAGTTTTGTTTTTGCTCACGGTTTCAGGCCTTCGATAAAACAGAAAACTTTGTCTTTTTCGAACATATCTCTTATGTCCAACATCAATCCAACAAATTGTTTCATGTAGTCCCTAATATTATCAGTATATTTCAATTCTCGTAGCTTGCGTCTTGCCAAATTCTCAACATTTTTGGGAAGAACTGAGAATGCAACTCTTGTTTCAGTCTCTTCCACGTGTCGATGGTACACCGTTCCTCTTGGACATCCATGAAACGAGATCTCTACCATAACTTGGCATCCTCTGCTAGGTGCATCATCGCTAGGGTGATCTTTGATTTTTTAGTTGCTATGTTCGTAGCTCTGAAGTACTATTCCATGTCAAACATAAAATTCTCTAACGTCTTTGCATCGCAAGCCCCACAGAAGGGCTTAGGCTCGGATACTTTTACCCTGTTGAATTGGGCTGCACCCCCGACTGGGCTTGATTTCCCACCGCTCTCATGGTGAGGTTAATTTTTGCGCCAATGTTTGCAATCTCTGCCCAAATGACATCGATAGTGGCTCGAAAGTCCTGGACATTTCAGTCACCATCTGAATGATCGCTCTCTACGAGCTGTCTAATTCTTTGACACACTCTTCTATCGGGGCAACAGATCCCGACGAACCATCCTCATGCTCAAGAGGCTTATCCATCGTGGTTTTGCCTCTAGGGTCTTAACCCTTATCAACAATTCTCTGACGGGCATCCCTTCTAAGCGGCCAGCCACCACATCAATTTTATCGGCCTTGTCGGCAACTTCCTGTAATCGAGTCTCTAGGAACCAAACCTGATCCGGGACTTCTATTAAATAGAGTATTTGCTCTTCAATCTCGACCAATCGGTTAATATGGGATTTGCCTAACTGCTTCATAGCAGACATGATCGCAACTTCTCAACTCTACGAGCCAACTTGGCTCTAATACCAACTGTCACAATCGCACTTTCCGAAGTTTCACTTAGCGATTGTGCGGCACTTGTTCCCGCTCACGAACAAGTTAGCCAATTCGAATACAAACAGCCAATGGCACACCGGGTGCCTCTCGCAACCTCCACCCTCGTTTTAGAGAAAACGGTTTTAGAAAACGGGTTTGGAAAAAAGGTTTTCGCAAACAGTTTGATTGTAAGAATAGAGAAGAGAAAGATTGTAGTAGACTAGAAAGCATAAGCAACAACAACAACAACAACTTTATAACATACTACTCCGGGTATGGGGGAGTGATGGTTAGTCTTATCCCCATATAGTGCATTTTGAACAAAAACACATCCGCTACCCTTGCATATGGAAATGGGCGAGCGGTCACTCACTAAGAAAAATACATATAAACTTAACTACCTAGCAAAAGAAAATACATAGGATGAAAGCATAGTAAAAAGAGGTGGAGGCAGTCATGCGGCCATGGGAACACGCCCTGGACAAGCATGACGTGACACATCGCAACCACATTATGACCTAGACCTAATCAAATGAGAATTTTGCCACAGGTCATCTGTTTTTTTTTTCGATCAATGTTATTTGACACCAAATTCGACAAGGTTTCATGGAGCATAGGGGTTATTTGGGACGCTGAGATGATATAAGATGTCTGGGGAGTTCTGATGTATGTGTTTTGATGTGTAGAGTTGTTATGTCTGAGTTTATATGTTTGTGTTTAGGTGTGCAGAGTTCATATGTTAGTGCTATCTAGTTTAGTTTTTTGTACTCTAGAATAATTTTCCTGTATGAACACTATTTTTTTTATCTTATAATTCACTTATTGTATCAATTCAGTTTTTTTTGTATTCAATTATTTTCTTTTAAATAATTTTTATTATTGTTGTTTTAAAAAAACTCAGTTAAAATTTAAGATTAATCGTAAATAGTCAACGAAATACCAACATTTAAAAAATACGAAATTTAATTCTAAGCCAATTAAATATAATTTAATTTATAAATAGTCAACGAGTGAAAGTAGCATTTATAAATTTAATTTTTAAAAACTATTGAGAACTAAATGGTTATGAATGACCAGTTAAATATATTAATGAGGCATTTAAGAAAAAAATGTTTTGCTTCTACTTGATTTTAAGGATTTCTTTGAGGCTTTTCTCATATATATATTCATGGATGAGTTTTCTATTGATGTTTAAAATGAGCTTTTAAATAGTAAATTTTGAATATTGATGTTGTATATGAAGAGATTTTTTTTTTATTTTTGAGAAATTGTGTACAAATATTTAATCCAAAATATTGTGTTTTTTTTTAATGGGCATTATACAGATAAATAATTGATGTACTAAGCAAATAAAAAATGAAAACTTGAATGACATAATTTATAGATAATAAATTATTAATATACTCTATCACATGACACTGGAGGAAAAAAGGATTTATGTAAATTGAAGGTAAAAAATGGGTGTATGGAACTAGATTGAAATACCATGTTTTTTTTTTTTTTTAATAAAATGGATATAGTGGAAAAAAATTACACCAGAAATATTATGAAATAAATACAAGAAAAGAATAAAGAAATAAAAACGTAAGTGGGCCATAGGAAGGGAGGTGAGAGTAATAATCGAGTATGCAAAGGGAGGAGACATATGAAGTGGGGGGTGGAGAAGCTGAAAAAGTTGTTAAATGATGGTTACTGTGCACATGTTGAAGGAAGTGAAAAGGGGAGATGGTATATCATTGGGCCAAACGATGATATAGGAGCTATATCATCTCCCCACATAGAATATTAGGATCCCAAACAAGCCCATAGATTTTAGGCATCGCCCAACCATTTGGAGTCTATATAATGCATTGGAATAATCAAGAAAGGAAAGAATCTAAGTTTGACAAAAACTCACTCTAGTTAAAGGAAATCTTTATCCTCTTCAAGAATGAGAGTTCCTTTAAAGAGTTTGGCCTTATTAGTCTTCTACATTATAACTCATCTCATTTTATTCATCGAAGTGTTCTTATTACTCTTTACTTATTGGCTAATTTTCTTGAAGAATTTGGTCACGCGAATACCTTAAGGAATAACATGGTTCAACTAACACAACCACATTGCATCATTTTCTTTTGTAATTTTAACTGACCATTTAAGTTAGCATGTATGTGGGATCATAACACTAAGGAAGGTTAAGATAAAATAAATCTCACAAAAGAATAAGGGACTAAACATGTATACCTATAGGTTGTCATGTGACGTTCGACATAAGGCACACCGTAGACCCAAGAGATTTTATGAAACAATCTAAATCTAATTAGTTATATACATATAGGACTAATTACTTTGATTTCTAAGGGTATTTGAAAATAAACTGAATAGAAGTATTCTCCATTCATAGAAGTAGGCCAATTTGATTGCAACGTTGCCGCATAACTTAAGGCAGTTTATCCGTGGTTAAAGCTCGACTTATAATTCATGTTTCTTATCATTTTTTGTTGTTAGTACTTGGTTTACATGAATTAAATTGAATAAATAGTCCCATGGTAAGACGATACTTTGAATACTTCTATATTACTACTTGTTGACGGTGCATGCTTATATATACTTGATCCTAAATATTTGTAATTATTTTTCAATCATAAACATTTTGGTCATCAATCACTTAAAATAAAAATAAATTATTATTTTCATATTAAGCATTAATTTAACTTAATCTAATTATTTTATTTGATTACCACAAATAGTTAAATAAATATAAATTAATTAGAATATTAATAATTATTAATATAACATAAAATAGTAATTAGAAACCTATTAGCTGAAATTAATATTCTAAGGTGACATGAACAATTATGGAATAAATTACTAACATAAAAATACAATAGTTCAACCACAAGATTCAACGAATACTACAGTATGTGAGAAATTTGTAGAAAAATAGAAGAAAATTGGAGAAACAATTCTCTGTGTTTTACTTAACAACATACATTTGTATGATATTCTATAAGTATACTGTTGGGTGAAAATTTTAGTTTTAAAAATTAGGAGGGAACCAACCTTTGGTTGGAGAATCCCACATTGGAAAACTTTGCTTTAAAAGCCTCCCTTATGTACTCTAACCTTGAGTTTTAGGTTTGGGCCCAAAGGGATACCCATGTTTTGGAGGGTATGAGAAGATAGACCAATGTGGATTCGATGGATGTCCCACATGCACACATGTGTGTGATCATTTTTATTCTCGTTAATAAAAATATTTTTATTTTTATTTTTTATCTTAAAATCGGAAAAAAAAAGTCCTTCCCGACGAATCTTCCAGCGAGTCATCCACACGAGTCTTCCGGCCCCTCGCACGTTCTGAGGCTCTCCGCCTCTTTCTCACTGGATCGTTCTACGCTGAAGGCCTATAAAAGGCGTGGCCTTCAATAGATCATACACACAACTTTTCACTTCCATTTGAATGTTGTCCTCTCTTATCCTACTCTTCCATTTTCCCTTTTTTGAGTAGTGAGTTAGAAAGGGTGTGTGTTCCTGTTGGTAACGGTGCATTTTTTATCAGGTTTTTTAAGGTTGTTTTATCCTGGGGACGATGTGACAGTATCCCAGATTGCTTACACACTTGGGCATAGTAGCGAAACGTCTTAAAAAGAGCAAGCTTCCTGACTCAGCCTATAACGAGCTTCTGTTTTTCAGGTTTTATCACTTGGCCCAAAGGATACCCATGTTTTGGAGGGTATGAGAAGATAGACTAATGTGGATACCCATGGTTTGCTACTATGACTGAGTCTTCTCTTCCAAAGAGAAGTTGTGGCCACTATGTTCAAGCCCTGGAATCAGCATTTAAGGGAGCAATCTCTCTACTTATCCCTGCTTCGGGAAAGGAGTGAATTCCATCTTGTGGATTGAGTTCCCAACTCCCAGATCAGACAAGTCCCCAAAAAGATAGGCATGTTGAGTTGGCAATCTGGCCACTCTCATCCATACTAATCAAAAGATCGCCCTCAAAGACAGGAGTTTCCAAAACACTCAGGATTGAGTCATGTCACCTATGGTCGTTTAGGTGAGATACAAGTCTCTAGTATCAACGGCGTTGTCTAGTCATCTCGTGGTCCAGGTCTTATACAAACTTTTTGTATAGGACACCCCCGCTTCACGTCTCCACATGAATGGTCAGGATCTACCATCTGCAGTAGTTTACAACACTTGCAAACCTCTACAAAGCGGGTCGTATCCGTAGTGTCACCAGGATCAGATATCCTACCTTAAACCTTATACTACAAACCTATTTAGGTTATCAATTAGCATGATCCACTTGTATATTAAATATACATGCTTAAGTTCATATAAGATACCAAGGAGCTTTGTTTATTGGATATGAGTAAATGCCATAATTAAATAACACTTATTTTATTCATTGAACGATGTGTATCTTTACAAAACAACGAAACTCCGGGAGAATTAGGACACCAATCCCAACACAAAAAGAGAACACTACTTTTACTCCAAATTTAGAAATTCATTTAAAAACAAACTTTCATTTTAAAATTTAAGGATGAAGTCTTGTGAAAATAAAGAGTTCACATTTTAGAAATTCATTTGAGAAAGTGAGCAATTTATTATATTTCAAACTTCATTGCCGAAACTCCAAAAAAGAATAGGAAAAAAAAATCGGAGGGTTCCTATTTCAGAAATCCGATTTTAAAAAAGTGACAACTTATTTTATTTTAAATTTCATTGTCAAAGTTCAATTTTGAAAAATTGGAAGGTTCTTATTTCAAAGATCCAATTTTTATCGGTGACAATTTATTTTATTTCAAATTTTATTGTCAAAGTGCAATATCGAAAATTTGGAGGGTTCTTATTTCAGAAATCCAATTTTAAAAAATTGACAATTTATTTTATTTCAAATTTCATTGTCAAAAGTGCAATATTGAAAAATTGGAGGATTCTTATTTTAGAAATCCAATTTTGAAATATTGACAATTTATTTTATTTCAAATTTCATTGTCAAAGTGCAATTTTGAGAAATTGGAGGGTTCTTATTTCAGAAATCCAATTTTAAAAGGTGACAACTTATTTTATTTCAAATTTCATTGTCAAAGTGCAATTTTGAGAAATTGTAGGGTTCTTATTTTAGAAATCCGAATTTGAAAAATTGATAATTTATTTTAATTCAAACTTCGTTGTCAATACATTAATTTTGAAAAATGACAATTTGTTTTATGTCAAACTTCATTATTGAAATAGTAATTCAGAAAAAAGGTATAAACAAAACCTTAATTAATGAAACTAAATAAAATTTGGTTAATTCAACCTCGAGGCCAGTTCCCAGGTAGATGTGTTGCCTACGTTCAACTTAAGTACCTCATTCTTCTCTTCTCTCCTCTTGAAAAATGAAACAACAAAATTTATACCAGCAAACATAGCGTAGCGACACCAAGGCCAGCGTTGCAACGCTAAATTGTAGAAAAGCCAAAATGCGTAGGGCTAATGTTGCAAACCTGCGCTAATGCTTGGTTGCACAAGGCACATGGGATGAATCGCGCCAAAATCCGAAGCATTGCAACATTGTAGGGAGGTTGCAATGCTGCCCTATTTTGCAGCAAAAGCGAGCGTTCTATCTTCGAGCGTTGCTCGACGTTTCTCCTAGGGTCATGACGCGGAAACTTGATGGTGAAACTTGATAGTACTCAATTACTCGATAGCCTTACTTAATGGTATTTACTTGATGACATTTACTCGATTCTCTTCAACTTGTTGATTTTCTTGGTCATTTTCTATCTTTTTGGCCTGATTTTCTCAAAATGACTCATAATCGCCTTAGAGACCATTTTATCTACAAAATTAGCATTAAAAACCAAACAATCAACACAATTTTGGGGGAAATTGATATAGAAAATATATATCCTTTAAAATCCTAACAAAATAACCCCAACTTAGCTCTTGGTCATCCCAAACAAGTCTAGATTAGAAATATTCATATATTCAGGCAAAAATGGATTGTAGAGATTCAACCTCTGAATATGGCTTCGAGTCAACATCGACTTTTTTGATGTCTTGTTGATAGAATTTAAAACACTGATAGAGCATGGAGGCTACTACTCCATTCTCCTGAATCCAGGGACGCCCTAACAACAGCCTGCATGTGGTTCTTGCATCGATCACATGAAATATGGTGCTCACATGCAAATGCCCTATGGTGATTTCTAGACGAACTGTGTCTATCACTCGTTGTTCTCTTTGATTAAAGCCTTGAATCACAAATTTACTACCTGACAACTCCTGCATCGAAATACCGAATTAATTCATGGTTGATTTTGGCAGTATGTTGATGGCTAAGCCATTATCGATGAGAATCCAATTGAGTTTTTTCTCTTGGACATACCCTGACACGATTAAGGGTCTACTATGAAGCTTTAACTCAAGTAGCAAATCCTCGTCAATGAATGATATCGATATACAACATGAAGCACATGTACTTATTTGGGTTGTAGGAATAGTTGGAATCCCATCATTTTTAATATTTTGACTAAGACATTCTTGGTCTCCCACGAGAGTGACAACAAATCATTGATGTTGAAAAAAGGTAGTTCTTCAAGCTTAGTCTTTGCTTCTGCAAAACTTGAAGGATTGTCGTTATCTTCAACAGTTTCAATCAGAAAACTCTTTGGAAAGAAGTCTTTCAAGGTTATTGATTGTCGAGGTCAAGGAAGCTCTTCGCTTTCTTTGGTGAGTGGTCGAAGTCTTCTTGTATTCGTTCTTGTTTTTTTTCTTTTCTGCTTACTCTTCCTTTTATAGTCTCAACATGAACGGTATACTTTCTAAATGAAACTTTGTTTATAGCTCTTCCGACAAGTTACCAACGTCCATCCTTCATCTTCATCTTTCACTTGCTCTTCTTTTTCCTAAGAGTAAAATTTTTGAAAGTCTACCTTTTGTGAGGCCTCTGGAGGAAAATATATAAAAATAAGCTCAAGAGATCCAAATTGGATTAAATTCCTTGTTGCAGACAGTCGAATTCAGGATGGATCATTACTACGGCTGATTTGTCTGCACCACATTGTCGAGGTCTAGCTTCTTGAGCTAACTTCAAAATTAACTTCTTCAATATGAAACATTTTTCTATTAGATGACCAAAAACTCGATGATACTTGAAGTAATTGGGATCATTTACTCTCCCCATTTATGTAGGTCGTTTACATTCAGGAAGTTCAATGAGTTGTTTTTCCAATAGTTGCTTCAACATATTAGGCAGATCAAAACCTGAAAAATGGTAGACTTTTTTTTGTCTCTATTTCAACGTGGAGTGTCTTTTCTCGCCCCCATCTTGGCATTTCTAAATCTTTTTCTCCTTGGAGATAAACTTTAAAAGGGTCGTATTAGCGACCATAGCTTATTTAATAGCACCCTTTGATACTTTCTAGATGCTTTTCACTTCTTTCTTTTCTTTCTTTTCTTCTGGGACCAGTAAATTGTTGTTTCCTCTATTGGCACTACTTAGTTCTAGTATCATGAGCGCGGGTTGCCAATTCTTCAAAGGTGTGGGATTTTATCCTTTACAGGATATACAAAAGTCCCCAGTGCATTCCTTGAGTGCACATTTCCACCACTAACAATTCAGTTAATCTATCTTTACAATCAAGGCTTAATGCTCTCCAACGATTGATGTAGTTAATGATCGACTCACCTTTTTTGTTGTTTGGTGGTGATGAGCCCTATCATGCTGACGATACACCTCGTGCTGTAAAAGCGGTTGAGGAATTCTTTTTCAAGCTGCTCCCAGCTATCAATAATTTCAAGTTCAAGGTCAGTGTACCAATCGAAGGCATTTCCCTTCAGAGTTCGAATGAACTGTTTGACCATCAAATCTCTTCGCATACCAAGATTCTCACATGTTTCGATGAAATGAGAAACATGTTATTTTGGGTTGCCTTTCCCGTCAAACTGTTGGAATTTGAGTGGTTGGTATCCATTTGGCATTCTTAGATTGTCAATCTTCTTTGTATATGGCTTAAAATATAAGATGGAAGTTTGAATAGGTCCATCATACTGAGCCTTGATGGAACTGGCAATCATCTTTTGCAATTGTTGGACAAACAGCGAAGCAATTGAGGTTGAATTCTGTAATTGACTTTCTTGCAGAACGGTATTTCCCTTGTCATCATTCCTGACTACAAGTGTATGACTTGACTCAGTGACGTCATGACTCTCGATGTGATTCTTGAAGGATTCAATTTCATAGTCTCTTTCTTCGACTGCCTTCATCAGTATGTTAACTTTCTTTTCGAGTTCGGCCATCCTTTCTTCACTTGTTCCCACGTCGGCCATCATGACTGACGTTATATTTAGGTGTGATGCTTCTTCACTTGATTGTTCAGAAGGTGAAGTATGCTTATTGATTGCAGGGTTTTCTCTAATGACAATTCTGCATTGCGGCTGTTTTGAAATTTGTTCCCATATGTTCCTCGCGATCTCAAAGAGTGGTTTGTTGCGGATATCATTTGAAGTTTGGGAGCGTTGTTTCTGGATGCCATGACTTTTTTTAGTAGATTGTGTTGTAGAGAAAGGGATGAAAGGTAGAGACGGTCCCACCGAGCGTGGCAAACTGTTCACACGAGATTTTGAAGAAATTTAATTCATAGAATTTTATATTGATTTCAGTATAGTAAAGTGGACACAATCTCTAATGTGTGATCTTTTGATGCCTTCTCGAACACAAGGGATAAAGTTTGAAATTTCTAAATCTTCAATCTTCAAGGAGTTGCTGTAAATTTCATTCTTTTGGAATTCAATGAAGTTTTAATCTTCCAAGTCTTCAATCTTCAAAAGGTTGTGATCTTGAGATCGATTTGAGCTTCATCTTCTGAAATTCAAGGAAGTTTTAATCTTCTAAGTCTTCAATTTTCAAAAGGCTACAATCTCGAGATTAATCAGAACTTCAAAATCTTTAGAGCTTTAGAGAAGTCATGAGCTCCAGAGCTTTTACACTTTCTTGCTAATTTTCCAACCTCCCTTAATTGAAGGGGCAATGCCTCTATTTATAGAGGATTTCCATGGGTTTTAGGTGGGCTTGGGCCCTATTTTCCTTTGAGCTTTTAGGTTTGGACCCAACTACTTTTTGGGTTTGAGCTACAGTTGGAATTAGGCCAAATCTCTTTTGTTCGGCCGAAATCTTCCACCGTGGGCTTAAATTGGGTCAAATTTTGGACCCGAGCAATTTAAACACTTGACCTGATCCAATTTATGATTTAAAGCCCAATCAGAATTCAACCATATTTATCGATCGTAGTCTAGGTTTTACCACCGTTGAAGTTGATAAGCCCATTATTGTGACCAAATGGTCGGATGGAAGACATGTGGCATTTTGTAATTGGACAAAATTTCTTCTCCAACAATGCTCCTTCCATTAGTATATTGATAAATTTATTAGAAGTTATGTTGAATTAGAAAAAAAAAAACAATTTTAAAACAAATTAGACAGATACTCTCTTTTTTTTATTTAGATATTCTCAATTTTCTATCATTTGTCCAATTTTTGCATTAATCTTCTTAACAAACAAATATAAACCAAGACTTCAAATTAAAGCATAAAATCCCATAAAATCTCAAGAACAAAATCTCTCCTTAAAACTCATGAAACGATAAATAGCCAAATACAAAAATGACGATGTATTTTGTTATTAACACATACTTGATTACAGTCTTATTAAAACATTTAAGTTCTTAAGTCTTTTGATGGTTCTATTATTTTCTTTCTTCTTGTAGTCTATATATCTTGATTGTAGGGAATTTTTTCTTTTAAGATAAATAAAGGTCAACCTATCAACAAGAATGGAAGGGAGTAAAAGGCTATTGAAGAAGAGATGAGAGAAATAAGGGGAAAAATAAAGATATGTTAGGTGATCACTTGAAGTAAGGGACAAAAAATTAAAGAGGGGGTGATGAAGTATAGATAATGGTAAAGACGTTTTAAACTCTTTTTTTGTTAAAAACGTAAGAGTACTGATGTACTTTGAAAGTTTAGAGGTATTTTTGCATCAATATATTGATAGTTTATGTTCATATAATAATAGTTAGGGTATTTTAATTTATTTTATTATGTGTATTTTTAAAATTTTTTAAAGTTCATCATTATATTTTAAACAAAACACTAAAAATTTTCATACAAAATTAAACGGTAAAAGTATTTTTTAACTCTTTTTCAAAGTTTAAGGTAATCTTCGAAATTATAGGTGTATTTAGTTCAATGTCATTTTTTATAATTTAGTCTAAAAAATTCTTTTAATTGCTAACAAATAAATAAATATAAGTTAATATATATCAAATACTTAAAGATCATAGAATATTAGTATTAGTTATAAATGTATTGCTTAATTTTTATTAGTTAAAGTGGACATAGTTCAACTGACATAGTGTTTGTATTTACAAATTCTTTTGTGTGTTTTATTTGTTGATACTTGTTTTTAAATAATATATTTGTTAATATTTTGGTATGATTGTTATATTTATATTTGGAACTATCCTTTATTTTTACGTGTTAATTTAAAAAACTCTATCTAAGCTTTTTTATTGCATTAAAAAATAAATATATTCCCTTTTGATTAGTGTGTCTTCTGTATATTTCTACAATTTTAATAATGTAGAAAAAAGGAAGAAACACGTGACCTTAAAAATGATGCTGACATTTTCCTCCCCAATCATGTTATTCATATCAAATTCTTATACAAGTTAAAGCTGTTATAATATGTGGAAATCTCAATTTATAAAAATGGTGATGAAAATGTTGATATTGACCCAAATGTCTCAAGTCTCATTTTTCTACTGCTTCTCTAATCAAATATTTAAAAAAAAAAAAAAAAAAAAAAAAATCGAAAACTTTGTACTATATGAAAGGAATGGCTTTCCCATGACTATTTTGTCCTCACAATTACATTCATTCATAATGGTTTCTTTTTCTTTTTTCTCCATTTAATTTAAACAAAAATCTCCTTTTTTTAAAAAAAAAAAATTATTTTATTCTTAGATTTCAATAAGATATACTTGTTTATGTCAAAATGAATTTAGCTCGATAATAACTGACATGACCTCCCATCTTAAAGATTAGAGGTTTAATCTCTCATCTCTACAGATGTTGTACTAGAAAAGATATACTTGTTTACTTTCATTTACATTTACATTGTTTTAAATTAAATTTCAGATTTTTTTTCATTAGAATTCAATATTTATGATTAATATTATGACAAAATAGCAAAAAATTAAAATTTAATGTCAAATATTAATAATTTAAACTGAATCAAAATATATTCAACTTTTATATTTCATCATATAAATTTATCTTCGAAAGATTTTTAACCATGTCCTATAACTACAGATCCATGAGGTCGCATTGGTAGGCCAAAAGATTTTAGTTGAGAATCAGTTTTTGAGTTAATTTGAACAATCATAAATTCTAAGTTTCATCTTAGAGGAGAAACACTTTTGGATGAAGTCAAAAGCACTTGATAAGTGCCAAAATCTTCAATTCAATAGTACCAAAAATGTGCTATCTAGTTCCGCTTGATTCAAGGTTGTCCTAGGATTTGATAGGACAAACTTTCTGAAATATTTTATATACACATGAATTGCTCTTGTATCAAAAGGTGCAAAAGGAGAATACATATATATATATATATATATATATATATATATATACATACTTTTAGATATTGTTTTCTCTTTTACTTTGAATTAAAAGAGCTAAATCTCACATACATCGCACACGTGCATTTTAACTAGTATATAAAAGTGTAAGAAAAAAAAAAAGCTCATCACACGACAAATAGGACTAAATTACGGATAGACTCTTGAGATACATCCAACTATTTTTCAAATTCTAATAACAATTTCAAGTTTATTCAATTCAACTTAAACTTACTTTTAACAAAATCCACACGAAAACCTTTATATCATTTAAAAACCCAACTATATACTTATGGGAAGACAAGTAAGTGTATGACCCAATCCAATTTCACAGTCCACATTAATTGAATTCGAAAAGAGTTGCGTTTTTCAAAATCATACATACCTCCATTTCCATGTCTTCCAAACAGAGCTTCCTCATTAATTCAGAGTGTCATTAAAGGGTTGAAGCGAACAACAGGAACACAAAGAAGAGGATTAGCCATAGGCAAAGTGAAGGCAGCTCCAATCTCCATATTCACTTTACTTCTTCCATCTCCATTATCATCTCTTCCAATAACCTTCCAATCAAAGCACTGAACCATGGCTGCAATCACATTGCTAATGAAACTGAAGGCCAGAGTAGAGCCAGGGCAGGCCCTTCTTCCCCCACCAAAGGGAACGAAATCAAAACTCTGCTGCCCCTTAATCTCATACCGAACATCGCCGGTGAATCTTTCGGGGTCGAATTCGTTGGGATTTTGCCAGATTTTTGGGTCTCGCATTATGTCGAACAGGTTGACTGCAACCATTGTGTCTTTTGGGATGTCGAAGCCGTCGATTTTGCAGTCTTGACGGCAGGCTCGCATAGCAATTGGGACGGCGGGGTAGAGGCGGAGAGCCTCTTTTACGACGGCTTGTAAGTAAGGGAGATTTGGGAGGTCGTCTTCTCCGACGACTCTGGTGGTTCCGACTACAGAGTTTATTTCGTTTCTCAGTTTGTTGAGTACTTTGGGATGGTTCAGAAGCTCCGCCATTGCCCATTGTGATACCTCTGTTGATGTACCGGTGCCGCCCAAAAATAAATCCTACACAATAAATTCCGGAAATTTTCTTACTATCATCCAATTCTTAAATTTGGTTAATTAAGCCCTTCTTTTTTTTTTGTAATCATTAGGTTTGTTGTTTTTATTTTGAAAAATTAAGTCTATTTATTCTATATTTTTTATAATAATTTACATCTTTTAGAATGATTGAATTCTAGTGAAATTTTAAAAATAAATATATATATTTTTTCAAAATTACTTTTTTTAGTTTTCAAAATTTAGCTTCATTTAGTAAAAAGAAAAAAATCAACTCTTTACTTTAAGACATATTCAAATCATTGAAAGAAATCGAAGCTATTCTCAAAATTTGGCTTGGATTAGTAAAAAAAATCAACTCTTTACTTTAACATATATTCAAATCATTGTAAGAAATCGAAAAAAAATAAACTTCCAAGTAGTTACCAAATGTAGCCTAAGTTAATAGTTCTTGAACTTTATGTTATGTGTGTCTACTTATAATAATAGGATATTTCATTTTAAAAATATTCACTTTTAACTTTCGGTATAATATTTTTTTGACAATATATACATAGAGTGAGAGACTCAACCTTAAACTTTGAGGATGATAATATAATTTTATACCAATTGAGCTATACTTTAAAATTACTTTATTTCATTTACCTTCATTTTATTGAATACCAAAAAATAAAATTTAAAATTACGTAAGATTCATAAAATAAAATAATATATACTTAAATAAAATGTCAAATGCTGAATGGAATGATATAAACTACGGTTGTACCAAATTTTTCTCATCAATGACCAATTAATAACAAAATTTTAAAATATAAATGGTCAGATACAAAATCAAAAGTTTAAAATTTATTAGAAAGACTTATTAAATACATTTATAAAAATGAATTAGTCTTGATTAGTCTTCCATTTTTAATATTCTTAAAAAAATTAGCATTATTTTATGGATTTCTATAAAAAGAAAAATTAGGTTCAAACCAAACAAACTTAGTACTGGTTTGGTGGTTATCGAATGAATTAACGTTCCAAAAAAAAAAAAAAAACAGGATTAAAATGGACTAAAATTTGGACATCTAAAGGTTAAACCAACGCAAGGAATAGAAATTAATTTTGGATTATTTCATACATTTTAAAAGTGACTTTATGAAGTTGATAAACGTAATTTTAGCGCATTTTAAAATTATTCTCAAAACATATCTTTTTAAATGTGTTTGGGAACCTATATTATTAGAATTAGTTTTCTGATTGGTTAGTTGATTATTTTATTATTATTGAATCAACTCAATAATTAGGGATGTTTAAAAAATTCGATAACCCGAAAAAATCAATCAATCCAACCCAACCCATGCGGTTTGGGTTTGGGTTGGGTTATCAACTCTTGGATTGGGTTCAAATAAATGAAAAATTTTATAGATTGGGTTGGTTCATCGGTTCACCTAATATAACCCGAACCAACCCGAGTTTATTATTAATTTTAAAAAATATATATTTTTTATTACATATAACACATTATTTATACATATATTGATTTTAATTTTATTTAATTCAAATATTTTTTTAATAATTTATTCTTCAACCACTCTTAAAAATAGTTTTTTTGCACTTTAGAGAGGAAATTTTCGTTATATAAATTGAAATTAAGTGGTTAATTTTAATTCAATATATGAAAATAATTAAATAAGATTTTTACATATTTACTTTGGGCTTCTTTTTAGAAAAAAAAATTCAAACAAATGACCTGCGAACCAACCCAACTCAAATATTTCATAGTTAGGTTGGGTTGAGTTCATTTTTTTAATAAGGATTGTTTGGGTTGAAGAAATTTACAACCGAACAATTGAGTTGGGTCTAAAAAGTCTTTCAACCCAATCCAACCTAATCCGGGTTGGTAAGTCTTTCAACCCAACCCAACCCATAGACACCCTATCAACCATAATGTAAATTCAAAGCAGGCTTTTAAGTTTCTAGGATGAAATATAAGTAAAAAAAAAAAAAATGTAAAAAGAAGAAGGAATAAATGAGAAGACTTACAAGCAAGAAAGCCTTGATATTGGTTCTAGTGATATTGAACTCAGCATTGTGATCTTGATAGACCTTCAACAAAATGTCCATCAAATCTGTATCTTCCCGATCCAAACCCTCTTCTCTTGCTCTCTCTTCATGTTGCCTTAATATCTTCTCCAAAATTTCATCATACCTCATTGTCACATCCTTCGCATGTCTTCCAAACATCCAAAAGGCTAACCGTTCTAAAGGCCATCCAAATACATCCCCGAACGCTACTTTTGAAGCCATCTCGAATGTTTCTTTTACCAATAATCTTATCTTCTCCGCTTCATCATCATCATCACCTGAACATCTTGTACTCATCACCAACCTTTTCATTCAATTCTTTATATTAGTTCTATATCAATTTCAAATTAATTAATTCTTTCATATATATATATATATATATATGAAAAGGTGTCCTGTTTAATAAAAATAATCTTTTTTTCCAATTAATTGTTTTTTTTTGTTTTTTTTGTTTTTTTTATTTTTTTTATATAAAAAACCCACTTTTATAATCTTATAAGTTTCATGCAATTACTTAATATAAGTTATGCTTTTATTATATAGAAGTCGGAGAATTTCATTAAATATATATATATATATATTTTTCACTCTAATCTTAGCTAAAATATTTTATAGGTCAGTAATAATGTAGCTACAATTGAAGAAAAATATTTAATTTGGTTGGTATTAGGTTTCTATCATTCATCACATATTTGTATAATCAAACAATTCAAATTTTGAACTCAATTCTTTTTTGTTTTTTCATTTATTTCATTTTTATCCTTACTATTTAAATAATTTACTTGATTCAAGCTTTGTATCATTTCCATTAAAATTTTATAGTACATTCAACATTATCATAAATAATATCAAACTTGTATTCTTAGATGTAAATATTATATTTGGTATCGAGTTTAAAAATAAATGCAAGTTGAAATCCGCATTGACTAAAATAAATTAAGTAAAGGCAACAACCGAAATGAACCGAAATGATTTTTTTATTTTATTTCAAATATCATAACCTTTTTTTTTTAATGCCCATTTTGATTCTCATTGCCCTGATATCTTTTTTTAAATAGAAGATATATTTTAAACAAGTAATAAACTTAAAATAAGGTGGTTTTTTAGAATAAAAAAATGTCTCACACAGAATATTTCAACTTACAACTTAGAAGCAAATGAAAGATTTTATTCCTAATTTATACCAAGGGTTGAGTGACTTTTTTTATTTAAAAAAAAACATTTGTAGGAATATATATGTTTGTTATTCCGACTCTTCAAATTAATTTGATTTGTTACCTTTGGGTGTGATCAGGACTTTTTTGTTCAGCAGTATATGCAAGATGAAGGATTCATAACCGTTATGATGGAGATTCTTTGTAAAAAATTAGTTAAATTTCTCACTAATATAATTTTTTTTATATGATTAGTTCTAACAATGTGAATTAAAGGAGAAATTATTCAAAATTTTTAGTAGAAATTAAATAACACGGGTAAGGGGAGGAACCTAAACAAGGAATCTCCATCCCATTAGGGGTGGATCCCGCTTGCTGTGTCTCTTATGATATCTTGGTTGAGAATAGATATATTTTATATTAAATTATTAATTTGACTCCTATAATTTAGAAAAAATCAGAAATTATTGAATTATAATTAGAATTTCGTCTCTATAATTTGATAAAATTCTAATTTACTAGCGGATCAAATTTACCCATGTTTTATGGTTGGAGGGTGAAGTTGAATATATATTAGAGATGAAAATTGATATATTTGCCCATATGAAATGCAAATGATATGTGTTTAAATTTCATACCTACAAGTGCTATTGTTGGTGAGTTTAACGAGCTCCGCCCCCAAATCCACAGCCTCCTTCTTCTCGCCGCACTCCCACAATTTCCTCAACAATTTCAGCATTTCTTCTCTCCGTACACCGCGCGATCGCTCAACTTGCCGCTGCGATAAAAGCTCCGTCATCGTCAATTTCTTCATGAATCTCCAATAATCCCCGTACTCCGCCGCGAAGAATCCTGCCTTCGCGTACGGCAGCTCATCGCCGAACGCGAATTTCGGCCGCGATGAGAAATTAATGTCCTGATTCTTGTAGATCTCGGCGGCGTATGATGCCGACGAAACGACGACGCATCGGACTCTACCGAGTCGGAGGAAGAGAAGATTGCCGTACCTGGCGGCGAGATTGTGGAACGATTTGCAAACGGATGGCGAGAAATGGTGAAGGTGGCCGATTAACGGCAGCGCCGGCGGACTCGGAGGGCGCCGGCCATGGGAAGGTCTTTGAAGGAGATATTGAAGGAGAATGGTGAAGAAGAAGAAGAGAATAATGTAGAGGATATAAGAGGTTGAATCCGCCATTTTTGCTTCACTCGGAAAACGCAGATAAGCATCTTCAACTCATTGCTTGCAACTAAGTCGTATCTTATATATTAAAAGAAAATTCTAATTTTTAATTTTAGAATTAAAATATTATTCGCCTATCACGTTCGTTTAAAATTAATTGGAAAATATTTGTTATCTTAGTTTTTTGGTTTAATTTTATATTTGATCCTAAATCTTATACTTGTATTATTGAATTTTGAGGTTAATTATTATTTTTTCAAAGGTTTAAAAATGTTATATTTTTTAAGATTGTTTTCAGATGAAGAAAAATTAATCAATTTATTTACAAATATCGCAAAATTTTATTATTCATAATAGATTGTGATAAACTACGAATATCACAAATAGATAGTACCTGAAAATATTTTCAATAGTTTTATCATTAAATTTTGAGTTTTTTTTTTATTTGATCTCTTATTATTAAGTATATATTTTTTTTCTTCTTATTATTAATATCTATTAATTAATTTAAAATAATAATTAATTAATTTTCGCTAATTTTTATATTTTTGTCATTGAGTTTATCTAGCAAAATCACAAATCTGATTTGTGATTTACGTAAAAGACTATAGGTGGGTTTAGTGAATTAAGGTGGGCTCAATGAATTTAACGCTAAATTATGTTATGTAAAAACTTGTTATTATTAATTTAAACAAAGTTCAATAAGCATCGCACAATCATAACTCACGCATGCAATTAAAAAAATCCGAGTTTACCATTTAAACTTATTCTTACAAAACTGAGTCCAATTAAAAGAGCCTATTTTAGAAACTCAAACACCTAATATACTTAATAGTGAATAGTGAAAATTTAGAGACTAAAAATTTGATTATCGTATTAAAAATATTATTTGCCTATCACATTCATGTTTAGATTTATTAAAATGAAGGCAAAAATAACTTTTTTTTGTTCGTCGCAAGATTTAGTTTTTATTTAGTCTCTAGATTAAAAATGATGGGTAGCTTCCCCTATTTGTAAAGTTTTAGGAGACCTTATATGTTTCACATCCTTCCCCATATTACCTTCTTTAATCCGAGAAGAGATGTGAAAATGGCAATTGGCAACCCTCTTATGACAACTACTGCCCAACATACTCTTGTAGTCCTGCGTAACTTCCACACCAACTTATTAACTCAGGTACTACCATGCAGAGAAATTCACATTTGTTTACATAACAGATATAACGATATTAAATGTTTATATTTACAACTCTAAACTCAAAATCCTACTCTGAACCCCATGACATGTACAGATAACTCAGGGTTAAAGAGACATGGTGAACCACCTAAGCTTCAACTTCCTGAAGAATCCTGAATAGTGAGTGACTATTTAGGAAAACATACTTTCGTTCATAAATAACATAAACATTTACATGATCATAATCGGCGTTTACAAAATATAACTAGAAAAAACATAAAATCAGATCAAATAAAAATCCTAAAATAAAGCTTATCAATATCATACCATAAAATGCCACTATTCCACTGTCTGAACATGGGGGAGAGTCCTTCCGCTCAATCCCTACTACATTAACCTAGACTAGACTCTTTTTACTCAATCACCTCCCAACCTGAGTTGAGAGATAACCATTTTTCTCAATCTCAACTTCAATAACATAATTCATACATGCACACAGAGTGGGATTGGGTCCTCACCACCTTACCATACTTTTGGTGTCAATGTTCCCTAACATAACTGAAATCTGGGTATCTTATCATACCTCTGGTACTAACATTAGAGTAGGGTTCATACAAGGTGCAACCATTAAAAATATTTAATGAACATAAAACATAATACTCATTTAAGCTGATCATACTTCGTAATTTGTATATCATCGCATAGTGCCTTGTAACATCAAGTATGCTTATAAAACATGGGCATAGGCTTACTGAAAATTCATGCTGAACTCATAAATAACTTCATCATTAAAAAGCATGGATTATGCGAGCAACATTCATTTTAAAGCATGCGTTGAGAAAATCATGATATAAAACTTTGTATGAATTTCTTATGCATTGAAACTCATTCATAAATATTGGCATTAGAAAACATTGTAAGAACTTGTCACTCACTATCTTAAGCTACTTATCTAAGGGGTCTGTAAGCCTCTCCCACTTGCGCCTATCTTGTAATAAGAAGGGGTTCTTTGTTTAATATTATTAACTCCCTTTTGAGCTTAACATAACACTTAACTTATCCTTATGACATACACAAATCTTATCGCATCATGACTGAGTTCATCGTATCACTTATACTTAGTCATTTTACCTTCCTTTTGGCTAAAGACTGACTACCCTCTCTACTGGGTGCTCAATGGTCATGAGGACACACTTCCGTGTCTATGTGTCAATCAACATCCGCATGCCTTACTTCACACCAATGCGTGTTGTCGCATACCTTGGCAAGCCAGCTGCTTGCTTGCTCTTCGTATGCAACTGCGTGCTCATTCATCCATAGCATCATTTCAAATTCTAATCTTTTAAATCTTATCATTCTAATTTCAGCCATCAATCAACTAAATTTCTTTCCATGAATGTGCTAAAAAACTTCTTAACATGCTTACCATAGAATCTAAGCATTAAATCCTCTTGATTTGGATGGAAAAACTTCAAGTTCCTTCAAACTTATCCAACAATCCCTTAATACTTTGAGAGCTTCAAATAACACTCACCCCTTTTCTTAGGCGTTGGAAATTTGTAAAACTGGTTCCTTCTTTGCAAGCTATATTTATACTTAAACTTGCATGTGAGCTTATCTCAACTAAATGAATGAACCTTAAGGTCCACTGCGGAAGCGGGGTTTGGTCCCAAATTAATTTTCATAGAATACAACTTTTACAGAACCTAAATTATGCATCACAACAAAAAAATTCAAAGCATGCTTTAAGAGAAAAAGAGACAAGAATTTCATACTCTTGATGAATCAAGATTTTCTGCACGAAATCCCCTTCTCCACGAATGATCACCTGCGATCTAGAAAAATAAAATGGCTACCACCACGAGATCTTCCTCTACATTCTCTATAGGGAATGAGAGTTACAGGAGGAGTGGACTCCGTATTTTTTGTATTAGGGAAGAAGAATTTTAGAGAGAAAGAGTATTTCCTTTTGCAGAGAGATCTTTACTGAGAAAAAAAAAAGAGTTCATTCACTTTCTGTAAAACAATGTGAAGAAGATGAAGACTCCTACAAATTGCTCGTAAGTACAACTAGGTCAAAATTACTGTGTTGCCCCTATAATTACATCTAACTTCTTAAGTATCATTGATCTCTCTGATGAACAATAAGTCATAGTCCAACTATGATCAAACATCTCTCGGGTCAAGAGAGGGTGTGACGCCACATTTTTCAAACCCCGAAATCAACCCTTAAGGGAGTAATTTATCTATTTACCCAGACGTTAAGGAATGAGTGAATTCTGTCTTGTGTAGTTGTGTTCCCAGCTCCCAAATTAGACGAATCCCCAAAATGGTAGGCTTATTGAGTCGGCGATCTGGCCACTCTCTACCATACAAATCAAAGGACCACCTTCATAAGCAGGAGTTCACAACTCACCCAGGATTCAGATCATGTCACCTATGGTCATCCTGGTTAAATGTAAGTCTTTATTATGAACGACATTATATAATGAGACTAGTCATTTCATGGTCCGATCTTATACAAACTCCTTTATATAGAATACACCCGCTCACATGTCTCTATATGAATTATCAAGATCAGATAGTTTGTAGAACTTTACAACAATTGTAACATCTACAAAACAGGTCATATTCGTAGTGTCACCAGGATAAGGTACCCAGCCTTATCCATCTACTACAGACCATTTGGGTTATCACTTAAACATGATCCACATATATGTCTCTATATACATGTTTAAGCTACAGATAATAACCATGGATATTAGTTTATTGGTTTGTGAGTTAATGTTACTAAATATTGAATAAAACATCTCATATTTACAAACTACAGAACCCATGAGATTTAGGACATCAACCCCAACACTAAACGTCACATGGCATGCTAATCCTTAACTTAGCATCTCTAAAGTTGCCACTTAGCCTACTGTTAAAAATAGAAGAAGAAGAGAAGAGAATGACAACATAGTTACGTGGAAATCCTAGTACAAGGAGAAAAACTACGATATAGAGATCTTTTCTTATTATTTTAATATGATACACTGAATACACAGGGACACACTGTATAAATAGACAGTAGGAAAGCTTAGGAGTCTACACAATTACATAAATACCCCTAGGTTAATACCCTATTTTCAAGACTCCCCCTCAAGTTGGAGCATAGATATCAACAAGGCCCAACTTGCTTATACAATAATCAAAACTCTGTCTCAGTAACCCCTTTGTAAGCACATCTGCAACTTGTTAACTTAAAGGAATATAAGGGATGCATATGTTTCTACTGTCCAATCTCTCCTTAATGAAATGTCTGTCAATCTCTACATGTTTAGTTCTGTCATGTTGAATCGGATTATTTGCAATATTGATGGCAGTTTTATTGTCACAAAACAATTTCATCGGAAGCTCATTATCTTGCTGGAGATCAAATAACACTTTCTTTAACCAAATTTCTTCATAAATCCCCAGACTCATAGCCCTATATTCAGCCTCAGCAGTACTTCTAGCAACAATCCCTTGTTTCTTACTTCACCAGGTGAATAGATTACCCCAGACAAACGTACAGTACCCAGACATCGACTTTCTATCAATAACAGAACCTGCCTAGTCAGAATCAGTGTAGGCTTCAACAGATCATTTATCGGTCTTTCTGAACATTAGACCCTTGGGAGGAGTTCCTTTCAAGTACCGGAGGATTCGTTCAACTACTGTCATATGATCCTCACAGAGAGCTTGCATAAACTGACTGACAACACCTACTACATACGAAATATCTGGCCTTGTATGAGACAAGTAGATCAACTTCCCGACTAACCGCTGATACCTTTCTTTATTAACAGGAACTTTATCATTCTTCTCACTGCGCTTCGCATTGTACTCTACTGGTGTGTCAACAAGTTTACACCCAGTCATGCTTGTTTCCTTTAGTAGGTCCAGAGTGTATTTTCATTGAGAAACTGAGATACCTTCTTTTGATCGAGCCACTTCCATTCCTATAAAGTATCTTAGCTTACCGAGGTCTTTAATTTCAAATTCTTCGGCCATCTTTGTTTTAAGCCTCATGATCTTAGCATCATCATCCCCAGATAAAACAATGTCATCAACGTAGACAATAAGAATAGCTATTTTCCTTGATTTCGATCTTTTTGTAAAAAGAGTGTGATCAGAATGCCCCCAAACATACCACTGTGCTTTCACAAAAGTTGTGAATCTATCAAACCAGGCCCTTGGAGACCGTTTCAATCCGTATAATGACTTTCTCAATCAGCACACCTTATTTTTTAACTGGCTCTCGAACCTAGGAGGAGGACTCATATAGACTTCCTCTTCAAGTTCCCCATTCAAAAAAGCATTTTTAACATCAAATTGGTGTAGAGGCCAATCCTTATTTACAGCAACTGACAAAAGCACTAGGATAGTGTTAAGTTTGGCCACAGGAGAAAAAGTTTCAGAGTAATCTATTCCATAGGTCTGAGTAAAGCCTCTTGCAACGAGCCTAGCCTTGTACTGGTCAATCGTCCCATCTGACTTGTATTATATAGTAAACACTCATTTGCATCTAACTGTTTTGTGCCCTTCAGGCAGAGCCACCTGTTCCTAAGTTCCATTCTTCTCGAGAGCTCTCATTTCTTTCATAACAGCAGACCGCCATTCTCGTTTTTTCATTGCAACACTTATGTCATTTGGAACCATCACAGTGTCCAAATTGGTAGTGATTGCTTTGAACTCGATTGCCAGATTACTATATGTCATGTAACTATGCATAGGGTATTTAGTACGTGAACAAGTGCCTTTCTTCAAAGCTATAGGAAGATCAAGCGATGCATCATGATCCTTCAACTTTTCAGGCTTCTCACCATGATCGACTATCTGTGCTTTAGAGATTTCAGTAGTATCCTCCACATCATCATTAGCTAGAATCATTTCATTCTCTACTGTCTTCTCTTCTACCATTCTTTCAGTATTACTACTTCCTTCGCTCTTATCTTGCCTACATTCATCAGTCACCATATCAACATCGTTAGCTTTAGGAATGTACGTACCTGGATCTGATGGCGGGTCTGACTCATGCACTAGAGTCGATGGTTCTGGTTCGACAGGTGACACTGCTTCCTTCCTAAGATTCTTCCTATAGTAAGTTTTCCAAGGAACTTGGTTGGTAGAAAGGACCAGGTCATCATGCTCAGAACTAAGTTTAAACGAGATATGAATAGGAGCTGACTCTAAGGGAATAGCTTAAGATGACCAGTTAGTCTCTTTATTCATGTTCTCCCCCTGAAGATGACAGGAAAGAACGGCTGATTCTCGAGGAAGGTGACATCCATGGAGACACAGTATTTACGAGATGACGGGTGATAGCACTTATACCCACATTGATGAAGTGGATATCCAACAAAGACACACTTCTGAGCACGAGGAGTAAAGTTTATGCGGTTTGGACCATGGGAGTGAACAAAGACAACGCAACCAAAAACTTGAAGAGGAACATCGAAGATTAATCGAGTGGTTAGGAAGGACTCTTTAAACAGTTCTAATAGAGTATGAAGGTTAAGAATACGACAGGGCATCCGATTAATAAGATGGGCAGCAGTAAGAACCACATCCCCCCGCAGGTATGGCAAAAGAGTAGAAGATAAAATAAGAGACCAGGCTACTTCTACCAGATGACGATTTTTCCGCTCAGCTACTTCATTTTGTTGCGGAGTGTAAGCACATGAGCTCTGGTCGACAATTCCTTAGAGACAAGAAAATCCCTGAAGAAGGTATTGAAGAATTCTCTCCCATTATCACTTCGTAAAATTCCAATCTTTGCATTGAACTAGGTCTCGACAGTTGTATAAAATTGTTGAAAAATGGATGAAACCTCAGATTTGTCGGTGAGAAGGAAGACCCAGGTAAGGTGAGTGTGTTCGTCTATAAATTTGACAAACATTTACCAATGGAAGTGGTAACGGGTGAGGGATCTCATACATCACTATGAACAAGAGTAAAAGGACTCGAGGGTTTGTAAGGTTGAGACCGGAAAGAAACACGACTTTGCTTGGCACTAATACACACATCACAATTTAAAGAGGAAGTATTAACATTGCGAAATAAATGCAGAAACAAATACTTCATACATTCAAAATTCGGATATCCTAAACGAAAATGCCACAACATAAAGTCATTTTCAGAGAAAAATTTAACGACATAAACCAAATTTGATGATCATCTCTAGAGGAATCCTCTTCAGAAAGGAAATAGAGTCCCCTATCGTGTCGGGCAGTGCCAATCGTCATCCTCGATTTCAGATCCTGAAACAAAACAGAATCAGGTGAGAAAATTGCCTTACACTTCAAATCCCTTGTAATTTTACTGATAGCCAAAAGATTATAAGAGATTTTAGGCACATGTAAAGTATCACGCATAATTAAACCGTCAAACGGGGAGATATGACCTTTCCCTACAACAGGGATAAAAGACCCGTCTGCAACGCAAATATGCTCATTTCCAGTACTTGGGTTATACGAAATAAACAAATCGGAAGAACTGGTAAGATGATCTGTGGCCCCTGAGTCCACAATCCATGGTTTTTTTTTACCATTTATGCTAATAAGGCCAAATGAAGGAAAATTACCAAATTATGCAATAGCACTCACCCCAACCGTACTCAAATTGTTCTTACTATCAGCGGAAGACTGCTTCTGAGTATGTTCATCTGCTGAGTCACTTACTAGGGCATGTCCAGTATTAGATTTGTCATGAGACTGTTGTCGCCTGCTGTTTGGAGGTTTCCCGTGCAATTTCCAATACTGGTTTTTTATGTGTCAGGGCTTCTTACAATGCTCACACACAGGTGGAGGTTTTTTATCGCCATCAGCACTGAGCGACTTTGCAATGAAGACAGCTGCATCAGTTGTAGTCATGGGATTATTCATGGTGCATGACCGATCCTTTTCCAGCCGTATTTCGAAGCAAACTTCTCTGAGAGAAGGAGTAGGGCATTGGCCTAATATTCGACTATGGACACCATCGAATTTAGGATTTAATCCAGCCAAGAACACATACACATGGTTTGCTTCTTCAATTTTCAAGTATTGAGCCCCGTCTTGTGCGCAGTTCCAGATAATCTCTCGACACTGGTCCATCTTTTGCCAAAGCATTGATAATTTTTTAAAATAAGATGTAACATCCATGGATCCTTGTTTGCATTCATGGATCTGCTTGTGAAGTGTATATAGTCGAGAGACATTCTGTCTCTTTGAGTACAAATCTCATGCAGCCTCCTAGATATCCTTGGCGGTTGCAGCATATAATAATGGTCTGCCTATTTGAGGTTCCATACTATTCACAAGAACAGAGTGTAACAGCGAGTCTTCTCCTTTCCAGATCCGTTCTTGTGGATCGCCTGGTACTGGCTTTAGAATCTCCCCCGTCAAGTACCCAAATTTGTGACGCCCTTCCAAGGCCATTCAGACTGATTAGAACTAGGAGAAATAATTCTGGCCATTTAATTTTTCTCCTACAAGAAATCATGCAAAGTTGCCCATCGAGCCAGATAAATAAGAAGCATTTGGCAAAATAGGGAAGGAATTTACCGGATTCTCTGAATAGACTGGTTGAACCAATTGAGGATTTAGGCCAAACATCGTATCCAAATATGAAATCTGTTGTTGGAGATAAGTCAACCATTGTCTCACGTCATTTGGGTATTTCGGTCGAACCACAAATGGCTGGAAACGAAGCAGCCACTGACAGTTGGAAGGAAGTCGCCGGCTGGAAAAAGGTCACCGACTGGAAGGGGTTCGCCAGCACACGTGAAGACCCCAGCCGGCTGGACTGCTCAAGATGGGTGCTCGGCGCGACTTCTTGTTGGTCGAATGGACCTGGTGCAAAATGATCGATCGTGCTCAGCTCGGCTTCTCGTTGGTCGAACAAACCTGGCGCAGAAGAATCGACCAGCGCGAACATGAATAGTGCGGAAGGCTGCAGCGGCGTGGATGGTAGCGACCCATGGCTTGAAACGATCAAATCTGTTTCTGTCTGTCCGTCAATGATACATCTAGCCTCAATCAGTGAAAATTGCAATGACCCACGACTTGAATTGACCAGAACTGTACCTGTTCGTCCGTCGAAGAATCGTCTGGGTTCGATCGGCGCTTCTGACTGGTACGGCGGCTTCCACTAACATCGGTTCTTCGTCGACTACAGCCGGACGACAGAAATAAACTCTGGTAGGGCTGCTTGAAAACACTCCTTCACGGTCGCTCGAATAGCAATCTTCATGTCAAAACTCAAAGTTCCATCAGTAGAAGATGACTGTGGTTGGTTCTCTTCCATAATGGCTAGGGTTTCGTCGCTTAGCTCTGATACCATTTTAAAAATAAAAGAAGAAGATAAGGGAATGACAACACAGTTACGTGGAAACCCTAGAACATGGAGAAAAACCACGATATAGAGATCTTTTCTTATTATTTTAATCTGATACACTGAATACACAGGGACACACTGTATAAATAGACAGTAGGAAACCCTAGGGGTCTGTACATTTACATAAATGCCCCTAGGTTAATAACCCTATTTTCAACACCTACTAATTGGTGATTAAGCCGAATGCTTAGCTTAATTTTCATCGCATAGAGCTTGCGATCACTTAGGCCCCATCATTGGTTATCGCATGCTCCTAGTCGTAATCGCATCACCTCGTCTTAGGTGTTCTTAGTACACCTTACGTTGTCAATCTTTACTTCCTTAACACACCTCTTCACATCAATTAAGTGACCCATCATCGCATTTGTCCATGGGAGTCTTGCCTGCCAACTTTTACACTTCACGGCCACTAATTCTCTTGCGACCATCCTAGCATTCTGCCTTAGCATCCCCTTTGGAGTGTTTATCTAGGTAACTTAGCTATTTGCATGTCGCCTATACTAGCCTTCTCCACCTTAGGTGAAGTTGATCATATACTTTTCTCACCAGCCTCGGCTACACATCAAACTCAACAGCTAACTTAACTTCCTTCATGACCTTCCAAATACTTCATGGGCTATACTTGGATATAGTTCCCCTTCCTTAAATACTTGGCTGTATAGCATTTTGAAAGGGTTGACTGCATACATTGACATGACTTTGTCGCATGGACCTTCCATTTTTCTTCTAATTGTGAACTCTTTTTCAATTCATCCGAGAGCTCAACACTTCATACTTAGAATATTTTCTACCTTCAAAACGGCCGAGGCCCATCTTATAACACTTAGAATTTTTCTTCTCTTTAACATCACATACATGCTCTTACACTTCATATTATTATAAACATTAGAATTATCATAAATATATATGTACTATGACATTAAACACATAATAAAGAGGTCTTAAGCATAATTTACTAGTAAAACGAGTTTAGGGGTTTACAATATGGGTTTGGGCTTGGATGACATTGGAATCAGCTTTTGGACTTAGACTTAATTTAATCCTTTTTTTAGAATTTTATTTAAATTTGACCCGATTTATTTAAGGATAATTGCAAATGGTAGTACTTTTAGAAATAATAATTAAGTGTGTTGCGTTGGAGACTTTTTTTGGGGTGGGATTGGGTTGGAGACTTTTTTTTGGATCTTTTGAGTTGCCAACCCAATCAACTCGAATTTTCGGTTGGGTCCAAAAAACACCTTCAATCCAACCCATGTACACCCCTAGTAGCGATATGGTCTATCACCGATAGAATACAAGAGTCAGATCTAAATTTTGTCATATTTTCCACTACCTCTTTATTTTAATAAATTTAAGGTAACTTAGCTTCGGCCCAAATCGACACGTGGCGTAATTTGATTGAACGAGCTAATATTGCCCAATGGATTAATACTTAAAACAACTAGCATCATTTGATTTGCCAACTTTTATGTCTATTAATTTAATTTGAGGACACATATAAATTTATAATTAATCTCAAATTTAACTATCCCAATTTGTGATTGCCCAAGATTTGTTAGTCGAGTAATATTAAATTAGAGTAACATATTTGAACAGGTGGGTGTTTCACTCGATCGAATACTACATTACCCATAGACCCCAATTTATTTGTCTCCAAAATCTAATTCACCTATCAACAAATTTTGTTTTTCTCTTCTAATCATATGTATTTAAATATAATAAATAAAGAATAATTTAATGACACATACAAGATTGTAACAAATTTTAATTGATTTTCTTAGTGAATCTACTTGAGAAATTTTAATACATAAAGAGTACGTAAAATGCATAAATTTAAAATATTAAGGACCCTTTGGAAATTATATATTAAAAAAGGGACCCTTTCATGTTTGTCATCTATATTTCATCCTTTTATAACAAATAGGAAGGGAGAAATAGAGAAATAAATGTTATTTAACTACTTGTATATACTAATTAATTACAAGAAAACAAAATTTCAAAAGATATAATAATCAAAATAATCTAAAATACTAGATAAAATATCTAGCTTATAATAGTTTATAGGGTAACGTTGCTATCCACAAGTTTTTTCCATGTTTGAAGATACGGATAGTTATTCAAAAGAGCATGTTTTTAAAAGAACATTATCGCTGAATGCATGCTCTTTTACTAATTGATTTATATTTTTTTTTTTTAATTTTGTTCGTATTTTCTCGAGTATACTAAAAACTAAACATTTGAAAAATGGTTTATATTGGAAAGTTATGTTCATATTCCAAATAATAGCCATGGCCTCCAATGATGACTTTGCCAACTCTCTCTTTATTACTAAATAATAAAAGAAACCTTATTAGAAGGGAACTTTATAAAATATGAGTCGATATATTTTATATTCAAAACTCTTGGCTTTATCATTAAAATTTGCAAATATTTTATTATATGTTCCCTTGGTTTTTCAACTCTTTCTGTTTATTTCTATTCTTATTCAAAATATTTTAATTTGGAAGTTTAGAAGTTAAGTTTGTGTTATTATTGACTTGATGGGGTTGAAGCAACAATTTTTTGTTCCATAAGTTACCTATATGTGGGATGATTGGTTGTGTGTATGTATGGTTTAAAATTTCAATTTAATTTTTATACTTTATACTTAATTAGTTTCGAGTAGTTGGTCTCTATGATTTTAGAAATTTTGATTTGATCCTTATAGATTTGTTAAACCTCGTAAATCATCTTTAAATTGTATTTTATTTATTCGAGATGCCTATTTTGTTATCTGGTTGATAAAGAACCCTAGTTATTATTAATTAATATACAATTAATATAGGAATACGAGTGTGAAGATCTCAAAAGAGGGAGTGAACAAGTAAATTGTGCTAGTTGAGTTTTTATTTTTGAAGAACTTCAACACATTTAACTTGTTGGAGATGACATAAAAGTCTCACATTAATCGTTGGTCGATATTTCGAAAAGAAAAAGAAGGTAAATATTTTAATCAATACCCGTTCAAAGTAATGAACCAAACAATATCTTAACAAGTCCTTGTTTTATTGTCAATGCAAGGATACAATAATAGATGAATCTTTAATTATTATTTTAAAGATTAATGGTTAGATCTCATTTGCATTCTCATCATTGATGAACTAAAACAATATGTTAATTGAACCAATGATGTAATAGGGAATATATACGTATCCCTATGTTTAAATTTTTTTGGATGGATGATCCAAAATAAAAAGTCCATGTGAAATTTCTTTCTTAATTTTGAAAACAAATGAAAAATGGTTTTTTGCTTACATTATCTAATTGTGAAATTACTACTTTATCCCCTAGTGAACTCTTCTTCCTTCATCTTCATTTTCCAGCTTTTTTTTTCACATTCTTCTCTCACCTATTTCTTCTTCTGCCGCCTTCTTCTTTTTCTTCTTCATCATCTTCTTCTTTTTCTCCTAACTTTTCTTCTTCTTCATTGTCTAAATTTTTTCCTTTTTTTCTTCGTTCTGCATTTTTTTCAAAGAAAAAAATTGCAATTGTATTTGAAGAGGAACAAGAGGAAAGAGCGAGAATCTGAATAAAGAAAAAAATCGAAAAAAATTTACAATTGTGCTCAATGAGAACAAGAAAAAGGAACAAGAAGTGAGAAATTAGAGGTATGATCAAGAAACGAGAGGTGGGAGTGAGAAGCGAGAGGTAGGAGCGAGAAGCAAGAGATGGTAGTAAGAAGCGAGAGGAAGAATCTGAACAAAGTACAAAAAAACGTCAATAAGAGCGTAGCTCAATTAGTGTAGTGGTTGTACTATCAGCCTTCAAATTAGAGGTTCAATTTCCTCACCCCACACTTTAATTACGAACAATCTCGAGACGAGATAATAATTTTGCAGTAGAACACCATTTTACAAACAAATTTGAATCTTGGACCAATTTTCATTTGGACCCTTAAAAAAGTTCTTCCGTACCAAAACCCTGGGATAAGATCCAATTTACACTTTGGTCTTGCGGCATCACATCCAAATCCCAAAACCTACATTTGAAATCTTAATTACTAATAGACCCTTACTTCTATGCCATTTTGCTATTTAAAAAATAAAAATGAAATACGGAAAAATACTTCAAATCTATTTTGTGGGTATTTTAATTTCCATTGTTGATGTAAAATATTAATTTTCAAAGATTAAATTACTCATATTATAGATATTTTATTTATCCCCCAAAAAAAAAAGTACAATCACTTTAGATATTACAGATCAAAGCTAGTATAGAAGAAAAGAAAGTAAAACATTTAGGTGGACCATTAACATTAATGCTTAATAGACCTCATTTCCTGCACGTATCATCTTATTATTGAACTCATAATGTCTTCTTTTTATTTCATGATTTCACCTGCACAATTACAAACAGAAGCAATATGAATTAACAGAGAAAAAAGAAAAGAGGGAAATTGTATTAGAAGACCTATGTTTTACTTTATTTCTAAAATATCTTTGTTTTTTCGTTGAATATTACATCATAAAAGTTCGAAATTGAAGTTTATTGCAGTAGTAATTTTTCAATTTTTGTTCAATGTTTGTGAATTGGTAATTTAGTTTTGGACGATTCCATCAACACATAAATCACTAATGGGCAAGAATACAAGTCTTTTATACATTAAAAAAATACTGTTTTGATAATTAGTTGTATTTCATATTTCAATCTTCTTAAACCAACATTGAATCATTAACAATTAATTATTTTATTATTATTATCTTTTAATACTATTGGGAGTATGGAGATTTGGACCATGAATCTTTTGACCATTAACACGCTTATAGGTCAGTTGAGTTATATTTGTTTTGACAATTATACATAATTAATTTATTAACTTGTTTAATTTTATAAATTTTACGCTGTAACATTTTAAAATGTATTAATACACATTTTAGTATTAATAAAATTGAAATAAATTTATAACATAAAATACTAATATTTGTCAAAGATTTTATTTTTTTAATGTAATTTTTTCTTTTAAAATCTAAATAGATTGAAAACAAAAAAAAAAAAATTTAACATATCTTTAGTTTGAACCACATAATCTAAAAATAGTTTTGAAAAAGAATCTGTAAAAGGAATATGTCCAAGTGAACTTGGAAACATAAAATATAACTCAAATTGCACATCCATCGAACCCTAAACTTTTATAATTATTCATAATTTCTTTACTATTAGATTCTTGTAGCACTAGAAGTCCAAACCTCTTATCTTCCAAAGATGTTACACTAATACCTAAACCAATTGAATTATGCTCATCCCTTAATTTAAAATTTAGCGCTGTTTGATAACCATTCATTTTTAATTTTCTAAAATTAAGTTTATAACAATATATCTACCTGCTTCATTCCAATTGTTTCAAAAATCAAGCCAAATTTGAAAACTAAAACAAGTAATTTTTAAAAACTTGTTTTTGTTTTCAGAATTTAACTAAAAATTCAACTTTTATATTTTAGAAGGTTACATAGATCATTATAAGAAATTCAATTAAAATAATTTAATTTTTAAAAACTAAAAATAAAAAATCAAATGATTATCAAACGAGGTTTTTTTCTTTTTAACTTTTTTAATTTAACCACTATGGTGGCGGAGTTCAATCCATCACTCTAGACAACGGTATTAAGTAACTTATCCATTTAACACATTTTTTTAGTACAATAACTCAATAATGGGTATCGGACCTTCAATATCTAAGAATGAATGTCATGTCAATAACCATTAAACTAAACTAACTTTGGCACAGTGACGTATATTTTGTAGTTTGTTTTAATCTAACTTCTTAAATTCCAAAAACAAAAACACAAATAACTAGGAGAGAGATTGAGTGTACATGGATCAAAATTGGCAGTGCACTTCTCCGGCAACAGCATGGCCAAGTCACGATCAACGCCGGCAATAGGAGGGCCATTGACAAGCACACACAAGCAAGGCTGGCCGAGAGTTTTGACAGCATTGCAACAGGCCACGGTCGGCGGAATGGGGCGGAATGGAGCAACCGATGGCCTGCAAGGCATCAGCCTAACAAGGGAAGAAAAGAAGGTGAAACTACAAGTTTCGCCTTTGCTTTGTTCGGCCAAACTTGTTGTCGCCAATAAAAACACCCAAACTGACAGAAATTTCATGCTTAGATACCCCATTTTTTCACACTCAATAATAAAATGACCCTCCAAGGCTCCAACTTTGTACTACGAAAATATGGACATTTAGAATTGAATTTATAAGAGATTGTTGTTCGTAACCATTCTGCACCTCCATCCTAACCCACGATCACGCGTCCATTGCTAGTTTAGGTCTCCCTCTGGTGCTGATTTGTCTCTATTCCCCAACATACAGAAGTGATGATTTATCTGCACTATAATTGTTATAAAACATCTATCACTTGTGACTCCTTTAAGCCTGCAAGGATTAGGAAGGATGTTGGTCATCTTTACATCAATGTGATCCTACAAAATAATCAAATCTCCCAACTTTATGACAGTTAAAAAATTAATGAAAGTAAACTCTTCTCCAAGCTGAGTGCAGTTTAAATATGCACCAAGTGAAACGCTGTTAGTTCAAGAATCAATTTGGCTGTTAATGTAAAGCACATAAAACAATGGAGTATTCTAACCATACTGTCCTTACAAGCTTTCGTTGAAACATAAAATACACTTGAGTGAATGGAGGATCCATATAAATTAGACCCAATTTACAGAGCACTGTAAAAATGTAATAGCTGAAATTTCTCTCTCGATTCCTTTTGATCAATCTGTAATGGCTAACGGCATCTGTGGTATAACAAGAATATAGAGTTTGATTACAAAGTTTCTCCTTTTTGTCCTTTTAGATTAATCACTGCAAGCTCTTTCTCGACATACTCTCCTGCCAACATAGACGGATACTTGTTGGCATGTGGGGATTCAGCAAAGTGGCCAAGAGGCTTCAAGACAGCGTCAGATGCTATATGGGCAAATAACTACATCCAACGAAACAAATACTTAGTCTTCCAGAATATGTATGAAACTAAGTTCAGTTTGCTCAGAACATAAAAGAAACTATGATAACATAACCGGATACTTACAGTTGAAGAGACTCTCCAAAGGCTGCGATTTTGCTCTGATGCAAGCTTAATTGCATCCTTAGTCCTTTTTGTGACAACAACTTCATGCATGCCAGCTATGCAGTCACCAGCAGTCAGCCACTCAATCTGCTCAAGCGTAATGGAGTTAAGAGTGCATACCATTGCCGGAAATTGCATCTCTATAAAACATGCAGTAATTAACATGACTCAACGGTTCCCTAACATTTATGGAAGTAGCATGAAATAAAAGTTAATCAATTAGATAGTATTCTACAAGCTAGGGACGCAAGGTAAAGGAAAATAGAGAATGGTCTACAATGAAGACATTTGTAAAAGGTCAACTTCTCTCGGAAGATTAATCATAATTTTGACTATATCAGAATTCAGTAAACTAAAGGAGAATAATTTACTCATTTTATCATGTTATGTCCTACCATTCCCGTAATAAGTGAAACCTCCCAACTCCGTGATAAAAGCAGATTATTCAGGCTATAATGCCAGTTTAAAACACAAGCTGATTGCACATTGATTGTTGAGAAAGAATCAGCAATCTTTTAACTTTAAATTTTATTCGTTGAAAGTCAACTGAGCATTCGCTTATAGCAATAGTCTTGCAAATGATAGATAATATATCATTGATTATAGGTCCTAATCTTCACCATGACTATCTTACCTGTTTTCCCGTCTGTATTAGAAGACATCCAATAGGAACCTTGACTTCAACTTTTTGCCCATTTCTAAGCCAAATATATAGCCCAGGAAATCTGCTTCGGCCATGGATTGTCAGAAAATTAAGATCATAGTGATACCCAGCAAAGACGGTACCCTCCTGGCCAAAACGATGAAGGTCGCTTCCTGTTGGAGCAAGAAGATGAGGTCCCTGAGATTTCAGGTAGGAAAATAACTTTTAGGATGAAACAAAGTCGATATAGGGTATTACTATTAAGGAAGACATGTTTTTTTCTGGCACACTGAAAAAAAAAAAAAACTAAAAAAATGGGATTTTTGATAGCATTCATAACAGAATATCCAGAAAAATAATCAAATATCCAAGAAAACAATCCTACTCTCTAGTCTCTACAGCCAAGAATCCTCATGAAACGAATGAGATTTTTTCTTTAAGCAAGTAAATGAGTCGTCTTACTCTTGCAAAGTAAATGATATGATAAATAAAACGTAGGAAAGACCATATATTGGAGGGGTTGGGCAGGTTCAGCAGGCCCTTCAACGGTAAAAACATTCTTAAGTGCAAACTTAGATGGTGGAAGTACTCTAAATGCTACATTGCACGTGACGTAGTGATACTTAGCACCCTCAGTGTCAACGTCCCTTCAGCAACAAAGAATTGGATGCACTAACCCTCTAACACTGTGAAAAGAAATTCCTTAAGAAATAATGGCCTTAAACTATATAAACACCCCTGGTTCTTCATTCCAATTGGAGAAATTCATAATAAATATTAGGCTAGTAGCCACATATAAATAACAATCCCCCTTTCATATTTTGTCAGAGAAGAATAATATTTTAGTATCATTCTTTCTAATCAAAACAACACTGCATCCCTCTCTTAATTATAAACCGGTTCCTTTCTAGATGTATATTGAATTTTTTTTTTAATGAAACAACTTTCATTGAGAATAAATGAAAGAATACAAGGTCAACAAACCCTTAAAAGGAAGCTCCCTAAAGGAAAGGGTTCCAATGGAGCAAAATAGAACCTATAGAATATAAGATGTGAACAGTGTCCATTTATCTAATATAAAATATGAAATATCCAATTTTAAGAAAATTGCAGCGGGAAGGAGATCTAAAAGTAAACAGAAAATTACTGATAGAACATGTCATACTAGAAACAGAAGATACCAGCTTCATCAGAGAAGTGAATGCATCCCTGGGCAAGCCAAACCCAATTGCTGCCATTTCCGCAACAGCCTGAGGATAAAGAAGATTTAAAATTATGTTCACAAAAGCAGTGTAGTACAATGGAGGAAACCTCATCCAATTACTTGCCTCTATGGCTGCTATCATTTTGAAACCCCAAGAATCCATGGTATCCTTCCATTCAGGAAAACCCTCAGGGATAACCGGCTCAGCATTGAGTTCCTGCAGAAAATACAAAAAAATTCCAAGGAGAAAGACAAAACTAACGAGAAACAAGAGGGTAAAAGAGATGATAAAACCTTAAATCGGGTGTTTGATGGGCGAGGACCCACTCTCCACATGTATCGCCACTTGGGATCCGGCCCCCTGGGAAGTAATGGTTGGAACTCCTTGGGCATTGCTCTTATCTTTTCCTGCATTTCTTCATCGACCAGGCTTTTTGGGACTTCCACACCTTCTGGCGTTACCCCAACCTGGTATTATCTCCATTCGAAAATTTAGAATTAGAATCAAAGTTGATACTTCATCTCAGAACAACGAAACCTAAATTTCCATTTCTTCATTTAAGAAGCTTATTTTCCTTCTGACGGCATTATTTTTCATCGCTTAATCAACTCAACATCACAATAGTTCAAAACTGATGATATCAAGCAAGAATATATTCGATTTGTTGTTCTCTTTTCTTTCTTGTTCACCTTTACTCTATCGTTCATTTTCCTCGTTTCTTTTATTCAATTCTGCACTGTGTGAATTTAGTTAGTATGCGTGGTGAAGCATCAATGGATCTCTAGCACTTTAGAAAAGAATAGAGTTGGTGAGACTGACACTGAAAAGAAGTACTCTACGCCAATTAACGAATCCGCAGAAATATTGGAGGACAAAAAATCATCTCAAATGCTTTGAAAATAAGCCAAAACACAGACAAGAAATCATGCTTCGAAGATCTAGCTTCCGATCGACCTACATTTTGACAGTGATCAAACAACATCTCGCTCATAGACAAATCAATTTGCAATTTTACCTGGTAATGCAAATTAGGCCTCGCGTGCAGACGCTTGAACTCAGTTGGCTTTTCAAAGAACCTTTCCATCATATCAATGAATCGATCGTTATCCTCGGCAGAGCATCTCGGATCCTTTACCAGAAGTGCGCCGGTTTCTTTCAGAGTCCGACTGACTTCCTCGCACAGAGCGGTGAGTTGGGGCGCAAAGTCGATCGGAGAGCCGCCGGCGAGTTCCGACGAGGCCTTCAGATATGGGGCAAGATCGATCACGGGCAAATCCATCAAAGAAAGAAGAAAGTAGAATAGTAGCAGATGATTGAGAGAGTGTGAGGTTTTGGGGCAAAGCGCGGGAGAGTGCAGTGAGAATTTGCTGCCCAAATTTTGCCTTCGCAATATGGGCAGTTGTCGAAACTTCAACCCATTAATCAAAGAAAGATTCGATAAATAAAGGAGAAAATTGAAATAATTGTAGTGATGACTTAAAAATTGAGCCAAAAATGTAAAATGGTCCAAATTTTAAATATATATATATATATAAAATATATATATTATNATTGTAGTGATGACTTAAAAATTGAGCCAAAAATGTAAAATGGTCCAAATTTTAAATATATATATATATATAAAATATATATATTATAGATTTAATTCTTTTACAAAACTTATTTTCATAAATATTCAAACTTTTTTATATTTTTATATATAAGATTTAATGGATTTTTTGGACTAAAATATTCTTGAGTGTAGTGGATGGTTGGAGAGAATGTGGCATTGAAAAAAAAAATCCATATTGATAAAGCACACGTGTGAGAGAGAAAATGCATTTATTTGTTCTGATTTTATTTCTTTTGTTTAATTGGAGAGAGAAAATGTAATTAATAAAATTTTATTTTACATTTATGTTAGTTTCATGTATCAACTTATTGGTTTATCTAGCAATTTCGTGGTTATTTTAAATACACCTTAAAACATTTTGTTAGGTATTTGAAAATATCCTAACCAATATATGAAATATACCACAATATATAAATCGGAATTTGACCCAATACTTGACATAAATCATAGTATAAACCAATATATGAAATGTATTATAAACTACATATTGGCTTAATGTTCGACATAATTCATAGTATACATCATAAATTTTTTTTACATCACAATATATATGTCATATATATCATTTATGTAGTAAAAAATCTCAACAAATCAAAATGTGTATATATCATAATACATAAAATCTAAATAATAATAATAATTATAAAAAAAACTCCCATTTAGATATTCTTGTAAATAAATAAAAATTTGAATATTAATGAAATATAGGTCTTATGAGGGCTTCATGGGTAAAAAGCACACAAAAAATGTGATAAGTAAAATTACATTATTGTCCTTCATTTCATTTAATTTGTTTTTTACTTTTCTTTTCTTTCTTCTCCAGATTGCATCTCCTTTTTTTTTTCTTCTTCTTCTTTTTTTTCCTTCTTTTCTTTATACTCCTCTTCTTCTTCTATTTCGTCTTCTTTTTCTTATTCTAGATCGAAGACGACCACACTTTCTCCGACACTACACCACGCAGACAACTCTGACGTGACCAATTTCAAGTAGAGAAGACCATGGAGAGCGAGACCAAACAAAAGTGTGAGCAAGATCATACAAAACAACAAATCTTAAGGGAGGAGAGCGGTGTAAAAGAGGAAAGATGGAGCAAGAGTGTGATAGAGCAAGAGAGCGAGAGGTCATTCCGTGTACGCGAGGTTCTTTTTGGTTATTTCACCTGAATTTGACATCAACAAATGATCATTTGACATTTTTTTGAAAATTCAGGTCATTTGACATTTTGACCCACTTTTTGGATCGTTCGTGCAAATTCTCGAGAAAATTTTGTCAAAAGAGAATGTTTATTCTAAAGTTTAAATTCCAAATGATTATGGAGGTAGAAATCTAATCTTTTTATATTTGAGATGCCAATATATGGGACCAAATTAAAGTAGGGAACTGTGATATTAGCAAAAAGTAATATAGCGAGAGAGACCTTCACAAATTTAGCAATAGTTTTCTAAAATGGTAAATACAATAAAAATAAATAAATAAAGGAAAATTGTAATGGGTGGTAATTTGAATATGCTATTTTATAGGTTTGTCACTCATATTTGATATTTTGTAAATATGGCAAAAATTTCAAACCCGTATTTCTAACAATCTTTCATTCCATATTTGTCCTAAACAATCAATTGATGGAGAGAGAGAGAAAGATAGAGAGCGAGAAAAGCGACGACATGACATGTGGTGGTCAATGGAGATAAGCGACAGGGGAGGTAGAGTTGTGGCTGGCGACAGATGGTGGGAGCAGTGTTAGTTGGTGAAAGATTGATACTAGAGGGGAGAGAGAGAGAGCGACGACAACGACCAAACGTGTCACAATCGATGGAGGTACGCGATAGGGAGATAGAGCAATAGTCGATGCTAGATGGTGTGGAGGAATGCTAGTTGGTGAAATAGATGAGGGAGGAAGGTTGTTTGTTGCGAAGAAAAAGAAGTTCAATTTTTTTAAATCTAAGTGTATCATTACAAAGCATATCAACTCAGTTAAATGCATCATTATCAAATTTATCAACAGTATATCAATCAAATGTATTAACAGTATATCAGTTAAGTATATAAGTATTATAAAAGAGTAATCATTATCAAGTTTATTAACAGTATACCAGTCAATTGTATCTTTATTAAATAAGTCAAGTGTATCAACTTTAGCTGGCAGTATAAATGAGTTGACAAGTTTATCAGCAATTGATCAGTCTAGTACATCATTATTAGGTATATCAGTCAAGCGCATCATTATCAAATATATTAACTACACCAGTCGAGTGTATCAAGTGTATATCAGTAGCGAGGACGTTTCCAACATTTTACATCTTTTATATGTGAGTCGGGCTTCATTTTTGTCATTTTTGCAAGAAACAAACATGTGGGTTATGGGCCTAATTGATGTTTTTGTTTTTTCCCTTTTTGTAAGTGCCCCTTAAATAAACTTAAATTTCGTTTTTTTTTTTATTATTTGGATTTTACTCTTATCAATGGTATATCTAATATACTTTGGGGTTGTTTGGGGTGCTGAGATAATATAGGATGTGGGGATTAGGGTTGTTTGGGTCGGACTTCGTTTTTGCCATTTTTGCAAGAAACAAACATGTGGGTTATGGGCCTAATTAATGTTTTTGTTTTTCCCTTTTTGCAAGTGCCCCTTAAATAAAATTAAATTTCGTTTTTTTCTATTATTCGGATTTTACTCTTATCAATGGTATATCTAATATACTTTGGGGTTGTTTGGGGTTCTGAGATGATATAGGATGTGGAAGTTCTGATGTCTGTGTTTGAGTGTGCAGAGTTGTTATGTCTGTGTCTGGGTGTACAAAACTATTATGTCAGTACTATCTGATTCAGTTTTTGTACTCTATAATAATTTGTCCATATAAGCATTATTTTTCTTTTTAAATCTTATAATCTAATTATTGTATCCATCCTATTTGGAATAAGACATTGATTGCATTTTTTTTATTATTATTTCCAATCTCAAGATAGGGTATACAATTCAATTTTATATTAAAATAATTAAAAATAATTATATTGATAATTTATATTAAAATAATTAAAAATGAGTATATTAATTACTGAAGTTTATTAAGTTTAAGTAATATATTTATATTTATTAATTAATTAAGCTATATTTTTATTGTTCAATCTTCCAAAAATAAAAATCTCACACTTTTGCAAGATAATTTAGGTAACTTCAATATTAAGAAGCATGTAAACATTAAAAATAAATGAAGACAATGAAAATTCTCATAAAAAAATTTAAAAATTAATAACATAAAAAAATGTCAAACAGACCGTGTAATATATCCATTGTATAAGTAACACACTAAAATTAATAACACCAAAAAATACAACTGAAATGGAATATAAGGGAATACAAAAAAGTAACACACCAACCTCAAACTAATTGAATATTTCGTATAAGTTTTGGCTGCATAACAAGACAATAAAAAGAAGTTAGAAAAAATCTAAAAATACTTGTAATGTAGGAATAGAACTAGTTCGAATAGAAAAGTACCTATGTTACTTCTATGAAGTACGATACGGATGGAGTCCACGAGTTGTTGGATCAAAACACAATGAGGCACCCTACCACCCACTAAACAACCAGAAGTTAGAAATTTAATGATATGAAAATAACCTAACCAAACATTAGAAAGTGGAGAAGAAGAAACCGAAGTTAAACAACTCACCGGATTGACAAAATAAATCTTAGATAGTCAAGACTCTCAGCAAGTGGAGAAGGATCAATGTTGTTATATAGGAAAAGTGAAGGGAGAGGGGTGGTTGTTGAATATCAATAACAATCCCAACAAATATTTAAAAAAAAAAAAAAAAAAAAGTATGACCAGCCTCAGAATATTAAGTTTACATCATGAATGAACTCAAACCCAATTAATAAATTGGTTGAGTCATGAATGAAGTGGTTGAATAGGTAGTGAAAATACGCAAGTGGAATAAAAACATCAAACAATCAGAACAGTCATTAATAAAATCAGCAAACAATCAGAACAATTATTACTAAAGTTGGTAGACAGTTTAATAAATGGGTTAAATAATAATTCATAATATTGAAAACGTGCAAAATACGCGAGTATGCTTGAGTATGTTCAAGCATGGTCAAGTATGAATGATCGAGTATGATCAACCATGATCGAGTATGAACGATCGAGTATGTTCGAGCATAATCGAGTATGATCGAGTATGTTCAAGCATGATCGAATATGATCGAGTATGAAGCATGATTGAGTATGAACGGTTGAGTATAATCGAGTATGTTCAAGCATGATCGAGTATGAACGATCGAGTATGTTCGAGCACTGAGATGATATACGATACACAGAAGGAAAATGACGGTGAGATACGAAACACGTTCCAAAAATGGGCCCACAAACAATAAAAATCGGTGAGATAGGATAATGGGCCTCCAAACACTGAGATGATATATCAATCCATGATATACCATCTCATGTTGGGGCCCTAAATAGCCCCTTTATATTTTGGTATAACAATCAATTACTATGCTTCATATTTGATATATCAATAAACTAAATACTTTACACAAAGTATATCAGTTAAACAACTAATATACCATGACTTTAATGGATTATTTGGGGCACTGAGATTGATTTTTTAAGTCTGTAGTTAATATGTTTGTGGTATTAGAAAGTTTGTGTTTGGGGTGCATAATTGGTTTTTTCCCCCTCATTTTGATGTAGAGTTATTTTCATTTGATTAGTTCAATTTTGATGGTTTGATTTAGGTTTTGGCATAAGTTGTATTATGTTATCTAAATTAGATTTCATAGTATATCTTAATTACATTACTTTTATAAATTGATATACCAAATATAAATTATACCAGTTAATTTGTTATATTTTTGAAAGTCTGATATGATTTTGATGGTATATAAGTTACATTTAACTTGGTATATCAATTGTATAACTAATTGACCAAACTTGTATCAGTGACAAAAATAAAGCTAAATGAGGTCCAAGTGCAAGCATACACTATCGATGAAGTAATAATTTTTGGAGTATTCCAAATGTCGAATCCCACGGGATTAGACTAACTTTTAATTTGATTAAGACAATGGACCAATGAAAACGGAGGTAACCAATTGAATGATTGGATGGTGAATAAGTAGAAAATTAACTTTTAAAAAAATAGTAAACAAGGATTGATGAACAGGGGTGTAACAATGTTTCAATTGATTGGGTGTTGTGCCTTGACATCCGTTTATATCCCAACATTCTCAACATTAAGATTTCACTATATTGCTAAATTAGATGGCCAATTTAACTTAACAATTTTATCTTTAAATTCCACAAATGAAATGTGTCAGACAAGTTGTATGAACTGCACGCATTGCTCAACCATAAAAACCATAGGGTATCCACATTGTTGAACCTCTAACAGAATTTAGCTCATGACTAAAGATAAAAGAATGAACTTCATCACATAAAAAATCATAGCTGCGAGATGATGTTCAACGAGAATAAAAATGAAATAGAGAAATACAGAAAAATAAACTAAGCAATACAAGTAATACGACTCAAAGGTGGCTTGTGGCAAATTCTCACTTTCCTAGTCTTTCCCTAGGGTGATTCTCCCCTTTCAAGGACGAATCTTCTCTCACGACACATTTTCATAGAATGAGAATAACCTAGAGTGCTCAAGCTTCAAAGGAATTTTCGCTCTTGAAGTTGTTGACTACAACTATGAGAACTCATCTAAGGATGACTGAACCAATGACAAAAGCATGAGTGAAGTGTAGATGAATCGTGGATGGAGAGTTGTTTTTTAAATGGGAGGTCTCCCTTCCTTTTATAGTCTTCAAATTGGTTAAGGAAGATCAAGATTCACGTTCTCAGGGTTTACCAAGTGATTATGGGGTTGAATAATCGATTGGAACAAGAAAATCGTTACTTCCAGTGACTGGGTAAAGTTCTGAAAAATTAGGACTCCTTGATATGGCCATGGTAAAATCTGGCAATGCGACCGCATTGAACAAATTTTTGCAAATCAATTAAAGTTGCCTACCGAAGTTCACAAAATCAGCTAAAATCAGTAAATATCAACTTTTGAGACAAATAGGACCCTTGTAAGATCATTTTATCAATTTAAGACTGGTGATGAGGAAAGTACATGCAGAACACCGTTTTTCCTAAGTAAAAGTATAAAAATATAAGCCACAAGCATACATTTCATGGCACGTATCAATTCCATATATATTTCATATATCATATAACAATCGATTGATATATATTATTTAGATAGAGGAAGAAAACATATCAATGATATCGTTGATATGTCAAATATGAAGTACATCATTTAAAATGATTCTTAAAGTACAACATTGACATCTCAATTATATATTAGTGCTAATTCAAAATGAATTTCAACTAGATCATTAGTGTACCAATAGTATGTCATAATTTGTTTTAAATAAAATATCAAGTATTACATTAATTGGCATAAAGGTAGTTTATCAACATTCATTCACAATTCATCTAAAATATAACATCGATGTATCAATATTATATTAGTAGTCATTAAGAATTCATTTCAAGTACAACATTAGTGTATCAATAATATATCAACTCTCATTCTAAATTCATTCTTAAGTATAATATTGGTGTATCAATAATATATCACAATACCTAATATTCAAAATGTAATTCAAGTATATATTCAATAGTTTAATCAATAATATATTAGCATTCATGCAAATTTCAATTTTAAGTATATTATTGCATAAATAGAACGTAAGCATTCATTTAAAATTTATTTAATGAATAAATTAGTATATCAATACTCATTAAGAACTCATTTCAATTATATTATTAGGGTTGGTAACGAGGCGGGGCGAGGTCGAGATGTATTCCCCATCCCCTTTCTTGTGGAGATTTGTAATCCTTATCTCTACCCCATTTCCCATTTTGGGAGTTGAAGTTGGGGCTAGGGAATCCCCGTTTGGGATTGGGTCCCCCGAAAAATACATGTTGTTTATTTATTATTTTTAATTAGTTATTTATTTAAAATTAATTAAAATTGATATTTGTATTGAAATTCTAAATACTTTAGACAAACAAAATTAGTATTATTATTATTTATGTATATTAAATTAATAATTAAAACATATTATATATATATATTTACTATAAATTTAATATAAAGTTAAAGTTAATTATATTATGGTAAAAAATTAAGAAAACAAGAAAACTAATAAAGCACTACTTTATATAAAATTTTGCAATAACATTAGCTAGGTACTGTTGTTATATATAATATATATATATATATATATATATATATATATATATTTATATATATATTAAGTTAATAAAAAAAATATTTGAGACTGGGATGGGACGGGATACCCTCCCCATCCTCACCTCGGTCGGTTTTGTATCTCTAGTTTGATCCCATCTCCAATCAAACTGGGGATTCCCCACCCCAATCGGGGTGAGTACCCGCGAGAATTTTTGCCAACCCTATATATCATTAAGTTTATTATACATCAACAACCATTCTAAATGAAATTTCAAATATAATATCGGTGTATCAGTATCATCAACATTGACTTCATTTTAAGTATAATATTATTGTATTATCAATATAATAGTATTTCTTAAAAAATATGTGTTCGAGTATATCAGTAGTATATCAACACATGTTCAAGATTCAATGTAAAATGTAACATTGGTGTATCAATAGTTTCTCAAGATTCATTTTGAATAGTTACCAACATGACAAATCATTTTAGGTTGATGATAATGTACTAGAAAAACATTACTCTAAAACAAATGAATAAGAATTCAAATTAATTCTATGAATAATAGCAAAATGCACAAGCACTTGTTGACCGATAAATATGACATATGAATGGTAATTTGGATACATCAATTACATAACTTATATACTTTATAATTGACATATTAGTCAATTGATATACCAAATATAAAGTATATTAGTTGACTTGGAATAACAAAAAATGGAAATAAGCTTTAATTTTTTTTTTTTTTTTTTGCCATATTTGCCAATTTTGAAAAGTTATCACTAAATTTGTAGATTTAAGAATGTTTTCTTATTATTCTTGCAACCTATTTCATTAAAATAAAATTACGTTTTTAAATTTAAGGACAAAATTAAAATCAAATTCAAGGGTAAGATTTGAATTCTATGAATTAAATAGAAACTAGATCTAAAACCTTAAAAAAACCTCGAAACAAAAAGCATTTTTTACTCATATAGTTGAATTCTATTTTGAAAAAAGTTTTGTAGTTATGCAAGTTTTCGGGAATTTTTCTATATTCACCCCTAGTTTTAACAAATAATATAACTAATTTAAAATTATAACAAACATTGCAATTATCATTTCATTTTTTTCTCATAAAAGACAATTTAAGTGGTATATATTGAAAAACTTATGAGTAGTATATACATACTGGGATATATTAAGAAATACAATTTTAAAAAATAAGAAAAATGTAATAGTAATGCTTATAGGATATAAGTTGCCAAAGAAAGATAACATTTATATGTGTTAGTGACCACAAAATTGGTAGTTCGAATCTTACAACTCTTATTATATTGAAAAATGATAAAGGTTAAGAAAAAAAGTTAAAAATCGTTAACCACGAAAAAAATCTAAAGCTTAATATAAACTTGTTTCGATTTTTTAATAAATAAACGTCTAGTAAATTCCTAACTATAAATTACGTTATAAAATTGGCAAATAAAAATAATGAAATTCCATATAATATATTATTGTGAAATGCACCTAGATAAGTAAAATTGATTAAAACGATGTTCTAGGCAGTATATGCTAAAAAATATAGTAGATAAAGCGTGGAAACTACAAGTAGATAAAGTAGTATATATTCTTAAATGCAACTAGATAAATCATATATTGAGAACGACAAGAAAAATAGTAAATATCAATAGGTTGAAAAAACAAAGTTAAAATAGTATGTATATACTCTCAATTTTTTTTCTAGGACAACAATTGGGGTAGGGAGATCCAAACCACAGATCTTGTGGTTACTATCATACTTGGATACCAATTGAGCTATACTCACATTGGCATATATGCTCTCTATTTGAAGTTAAAGAAAGTAGTAAAATTGGGGATGTTACAACAATGACCAATTTAGGTCAAGTAAGGATAAGATGCTTTTGTTAGGATACCTCCTAACAATAGAACTCGAGAACACAAAGAACAAACAAGAAAGCTAAAAGATAGAATTATATTGGAATATTAATGAAAAATTACAATAAACCTCAGGACATTCTAGAGGGCTGGAAATCCTCTCCTAAATTCCCAAATTAGGAAATTCCACAAAATTCTTCACACCTCTAGCCATATTATTTATAACCAAAAAATCTAACAAACTTAATGTTTAATTATTAGAATACTCTTCCTACTAATCATACTAATTATCCTCATATAATTCTAACTGGAAGCCTTACAATACTCTACCCTCTGAAGACACCTTTTCGTCAAGGTGGGTTGACAAAACAACCCTATCAGAAGACAGCAACCAGATAGAGTTTTAATTAAGCCTTGCCCAACTGACCCATGGTCCTTTTCTCTTCCCACATACCTTAAATCCTTAACAACTAGATAGGGTTTTAACATCCCATTAGTAGATTTGAATCCATCCCAACATTTGTGCCCAAGTTTTTCTCGGTTGGCTGCAAATGGACCTTACCTTCCATATTTTTATTGTAGTCCCATTAACCAAGGATTAAGGCCGTGATTCCATTCCTCTAACACCCAACTGGTTGACACGTGGAAGGCACTAAGGAACTTATCATTTTCCTCTCATTTTCATCAATGCCAGATTCCTTTTCCATTTTCCATTTTCCATCAGAATATAACAATTGGCCTATAAATCATTGTCTTCCTGAAGAGTAACAATGAGCTTCCAACAATTCCAACCCATAACCAAGCCCAGATCCTTGCTACAATTTTGTCCATTCTAGGGGCCCGAATGTCTTGGTTGATGAATTGAGCCTGTTTGAGACATTTGAAACCCATGATCCACGAGAGAACAATCGATAGCCCTAGCCCATTTCCATAACTCCTTTTCTTTTTCTTCTTTACATGTGTATAACACCTCCTCCCTACTAATTTTGTTATCCTCAAGCAAAAAGAATTGGGCTTGCAATCCCAACCTAAAAATCAACACAAAATCTATAATGTGATTCTTTCCAACCATCGGCCCCACCTCTTTCATCCAAGCAAAATAATGGGCATCCACAGTTTCATTTAGACCAAGTCCAACCAAAGATGTAAGTTCCATAACATTAGAGTTGGTGTTTCTTTCTTCCTTTAACCGCCTTTACCATCAAACTTTGACATGTCAGCGGTCCCCATTTGTCAGGCCTTTGCTCGTCTTCTTCCTCTTTCATCACGACTTCCTCTGCCATTAACAACCCGATTGCACTCATCGCCGGCCATCTTCCACTTCATCCTTGGATCTGGTTGTCATCCTCTTTCCTTTTGGATCCAATGTCGTCTTTGTTGGGGCTGATGCCCTAAATCTCGTGGGTCTCATAGTTTGTAATTGTATTGTACAAACATTTTATTTATCTTATAAAATAAAGAGGAATTTTATTTAACATTTAGTAGCAATAACCCACAAAAACCAATAAATTATAATCTAGGGTTATCTTCTGTAACTTAAACCTGTATGTAGAAACATATAGGTGATCACGTTTAAGTGATAATCTAAATGGTCTGTAGTAGATGGATAAGATTAGGTATCTTATTCTTGTGACACTATGAATGTGACCCGCTTTGTAGTTATTACAATTGTAGTAAAATGCTACAAATGATCCAATCCTGATCATTCATGTAGAGACATGTGAGTGGGGGTATTTTATACAAATAGTTTGTATAAGATGGGTCACAAAATGCATAGTCTCTCTATATAACACCATTGATAGATGAGACATACATTTCACCAAGATGTCATAGGTGACTTAACCTGAATCCTGAGTGGGTTGTGAACTCCTGCCTACAAAGGGGATCTTTTGATTTGCATGGGTGAGAGTCGCCAGTTTCGCCGACTCAATATACCTACCATTTTGGGGATTCGTCTGATTGAGAGCTGGGAACACAGCTACACAAGAAGGAATTCACTCATTCTCTATAGTTAGAGTAAGTAGAGAAATTGTTCTATTAAGGGCTGATTCTGAGGCTTAAACAATGTGACGCCACACCCTCTCCTAGTTCGAAAGGGATTAGGTTATAATTGGACTATAACTTATTGTTCATTAGAGAGATTAATGGTACTTAAGGAATTACATATAACTACAGGAGTAAAAAAGTAATTTTTGCCTAGCTGTACTTACGAGCAATTTGTGAAGGGTCAACGCACCGTTGATTAGTTATGTCCAATGAACACATAAATATATTCGTAGTGCGAATAGTACAGCTGCCGATCTGTAGTGGAGTGACCGACAGTTAGTGAAAGTTGATTAATTTAATTAAAAGAGTTTAATTAATTAATCAAGTACCATTGGAGCTTCAATTTATAGATCTATAAGATCCCCTCGTTAGCTCAATTGGGATAAATGAGAATCGAATTAATCTAGATTAATTTGAATTGTTCAAATGGATAAAGTGAATTAATTATATGAGAAGTAACTTGAGAGAAAATGTTTATTTAAATATGGTTCAAATAACAAAATTAATATCAATTTAATTCATATTAAATACTGTTGAATTAATGAGAGAATATTTTTTTAATAATTTATATTTGTATATTATTTAAAGAAAAATTAGTTTTTGTCTAAATAAATAATTTTGTAATTAGAGAAAATAAGTTATTTGATAACATTTTCCCTTCCTTTATTATTCTCAAGAAATGTTATTTGGTGAAGAATGTTACGACGCTTCGGATTTGAAGAGGCGCGCATGTTTCAACTTCCAATCTGACGATCTGGCTCCCTGGTAGTTTAGTTCAAGCAGTTTTCTTCAGTTTTTTTTTTTTTGTAATATTTTATCTTTTTAATTGTTTTCATTTAATTAATATAATAGTTATATTAATTTAATTAAAGGTTTAGGAAGTCAAACCCGGTTCAATTTGATGCTTTTATTTATGCATTTGATGTATGTTTTCTTTTAATATATGTCAATGTATGTCATATAGAAAAATCCCACCATAGGATATACATATGTTCATTCATCCTTTTTTAATATAAATGTTATATTATAAAATTGCTTGATAAATTAAGCATGTTCATGCATTATTTATAATATAATTTTTATAATATATAGTTTAGATGGGACCTTTAATATTAATATTGTTGTTTTCAAAACTTATTAGAGAAATATTGTTGTTTTGGGAGTTCGAGGCTAGAGGTCAAACGTTGAGAACTCGACAAACAAAGAAAAACTTGGAAATAATACATAGGCCGAAACTTCAACCCTCGACAAGGGAAATCTCGCGAATTTCGCTTAGGTTGTCAAAGGTTGAAGTTTCGACACATATCCACCCTCGAGATTGCAGATTTATTACTTTTCTTTTTCCCTCATAGAGGAAATAAAGTTATGAGATGGTATACTATATGTATCTGTGTACTCGAGCTGCTTCTAACAACCTATGCATTTTTTATTATTTCGAATTAGACGGAGGCTTGTGGAATTGACATGAAGGGGTGGGGATGGCTATATTTCTGGGAGCGAACTCCAGGTGAATATGAAGCGTATGGATATAAGTTATGCCTTGGAATGAAAGACAATTTCGAATTAGCTTTGTCTACGAACAAAATTTTGTATATTAGGTTGTCGAAGGTTACACACATGTCGAAACTTTAAAGCGATTAAGGAGATAAGTGGGCTGAAGCAGATTAAGGAGAGAGCGAGATTCAAAGCGAGCTAGTAGGAGAGAGTGAGATGTTGAACGAGATTTTAAGAGAGAGCGAGATTCAAAGCGAGATTCAAAGTGAGAATGTTGGAGAGAGCGAGATTTAGTTTATATTGACTAATCTGACTAACATTGAACTTGGTAAAATGAAATGGTTGAATAATTGAAAAATGAGATTATTCAGGATACACATTGAATGCTAAGATTAAGCATTGAGTTTCTGGTAGTAGATCCATAATCAAAAAAGTGTTTGTGATTGTTCCAAAAGAAATGAAAGCTAGTAATCATTAATGGAAAAATAACAACAATAACAAAGAGCGTGATATTGAAAGAGAACGAGAGTGAGGAGCGAGATCTTAGGAGAGAGCGAAAGCGAGAGAGCGAGATCTTAGGAGAGAGCAAGATCTTAGAAGAGAGCGGGAGTGAGAGAGCAAGATAAAAGAGAGCGAGATCTTAGGAGAGAGCAAGACTAAGAGAGCGAGATCTTAGGAGAGAGCGAGAATGAGAGAGCGAGATAAGAGAGAGCGAGAGTCTTCACTTTATTTGAACTTTCCATAGAAATATATATAAAAAAAGAAAAAAAAGAGCTAATAATCATACTATAATTGAATAATCATTAGACTATAATTGAATATATTAGATTATTATATTATAATTGAATAATCATTAGACAATAAATTGAATATATTAGATTATTATACTATAATTGAATAATCATTTAGACCAAAATGAATATTTGAGATTATTATACTATAATTGGATAATCATTAGACATAAATTGAATATATTAGATTATTATACTATAAATTGAATATATTAGATTATTATAATGTAAAACTTTATTGATTACAAAAAAAAAAAAAAATTGAATATACAGTAGATTATTATAAAAAAAAATTGAATATACAATAAATTATAATAAAAAAATTGAATATACAATAAAATGAATAATATAATAAAAAAAATTATTTATTATTCAATCCCTAACTATCTAGAGCCCGTCTTAGTAATGAAGGACACTTCCTTCGATTATGTCCTAATTGGTTACAAAATCCACATCGTTGTCGAGTGGTTGGTTCTGTCAATCCATCTCGTTGTGATAACGTGAACTTTTCGGTCTACCAGGTCTTCTCAACAACGATGGATCAGGATGTAAGACGGGCATATTAGGGTGCGTGATCCAGTAATCTTCATGCGGTACAGGTTGAAATTGAGGAGAGTAACATTCAGCATACGTTGACAATTTGTAGTAATCTTCAATAAAATCTTCGTAGTTCATGTTAAAATGTGAGCAAATGGCCATAAAAAGCGAGCATGGAATGTTGAATGTTTGTCACTTGTTACATGAACAGTACACTATCACTCTACAAATTGTCAACGTATGTTGAATGTTACTCTCCTCAATCATCTGATCACAGCCTTGGTCGAGAGATGGAGGCCCGAGATGCATACATTCCATATGTCTGTTGGAGAGTGCACTATCACTCTACAAGACATAGAAGTGTTGTTAGGATTACCTGTTGACAGTGAGCCGGTCACCGGAGTGATGTATGATGACTGGTTTGAAGTTTGTCAACTGTACCTCGGTGCGACCCCACCTGCCGACAAGATTAAAGGATCGAGGTTAAGTTTAATATGGTTAGGAACACAATTTCGTGAGCTCACAGATGATGCAGACGAGGAAACCGTCATAAGATATGTGCGAGCATATATACTACAAATGATGGGTGGTAGTCTGTTTTCAGATAAATCAAGTCATTTTGTTTACTTGATGTTCCTGCCACTATTAGCTAACCTCCATGATGCGGGGTGGTATTCGTAGGGTGGAGCATGCTTGGCATGGTTGTATAGAAAACTATGAAAAGCAACAAGACTTGAGGTTCGAGAGATAGCTGGGCCTCTCATACTTTTGCAACTATGGGCTTGGGAGCAATTTCCAACAATGGCTCCACAACTACATCATGTAAATGACGCCCAGTTAGTTGGACGAGTCTACGGTTCTCGGTATGTTGTTTTAATTCAATTTAATTTTTATATCACTGATCTAGTTAATTTAAATTCTAAATTATCAATTTAAAAATTTAGGTGGAGAGACAAATTTTGTGTGACTAGGACAGCCACACATGTAGTCAACCAGTATAGATATATGTTTGATCTGCTTCAACCTGAACATGTACATTACACTAAACCTAATTGATTATTTTATTCCCATTTTTATTGCATTTGTCTTTAATATTCTCTAATATAATATTTTGTGTTTCAGTTTATTTGGGAGCCGTACAAAATTATTGTGCATACTTTGCCTAATTTTTGTACGAATGGTCAAACCATATGGTGGACGATAAGTCCTCTCATATGTTTTCACATTGGTGAGTGGCATCTTCCTGACAGGGTGATGAGACAATTCGGCTTTCAGCAGGATGTCCCATCGCCTTGTAATATTGAACCCGTACTGCATGATATTGACCTAAGGACTGGAGATTGGTCCGAAAAAGTTGCACATTTGGTAGTGCGATGGCACTATCATGCAAGGTTTATTAGAGAGATGAAGGCTTGTGGAATTGACATGAAGGGGTGGGGATGGCTATATTTCTGGGAGCGAACTCCAGGTGAATATGAAGCGTATGGATATAAGTTATGCCTTGGAATGAAAGACAATTTCGAATTAGCTTTGTCTACGAACAAAATTTTGTATATTAGGTTGTCGAAGGTTACACACATGTCGAAACTTTAAAGCGATTAAGGAGATAAGTGGCTAAGCAGATTAAGGAGAGAGCGAGATTCAAAGCGAGCTAGTAGGAGAGAGTGAGATGTTGAACAGATTTTAAGAGAGAGCGAGATTCAAAGCGAGATTCAAAGTGAGAATGTTGGAGAGAGCGAGATTTAGTTTATATTGACTAATCTGACTACATTGAACTTGGTAAAATGAAATGGTTGAATAATTAAAAAATGAGATTATTCAGGATACACATTGAATGCTAAGATTAAGCATTGAGTTTCTGGTAGTAGATCCATAATCAAAAAAGTGTTTGTGATTGTTCCAAAAGAAATGAAAGCTAGTATCATTAATGGAAAATAAACAACAATAACAAAGAGCGTGATATTGAAAGAGAACGAGAGTGAGGAGCGAATCTTAGGAGAGAGCAAAGCGAGAGAGCGAGATCTTAGGAGAGAGCAAGATCTTAGAAGAGAGCGGGAGTGAGAGAGCAAGATAAAGAAGAGCGAGATCTTAGGAGAGAGCAAGACTAAGAGAGCGAGATCTTAGGAGAGAGCGAGAATGAAAGAGCGAGATAAGAGAGAGCGAGAGTCTTCACTTTATTTGAATTCCATAGAAATATATATAAAAAAAGAAAAAAAAGAGCTAAAAATCATACTATAATTGAATAATCATTAGACTTAATGAATATATTAGATTATTATATTATAATTGAATAATCATTAGCAAATAAATTGAATATATTAGATTATTATACTATAATTGAATAATCATTAGACAACAAATTGAATATATTAGATTATTATACTATAATTGGATAATCATTAGACAATAAATTGAATATATTAGATTATTATACTATAAATTGAATATATTAGATTATTATAATGTAAAACTTTATTGATTACAAAAAAAAAAAAAAAAATTGAATATACAGTAGATTATTATAAAAAAAAAATTGAATATACAATAAATTATAATAAAAAAATTGAATATACAATAAAATGAATATATAATAAAAAAAATTATTTATTATTCAATCCTAACTATCTAGAGCCCGTCTTAGTAATGAGGACACTTCCTTCGATTATGTCCTAATGGGTTACAAAATCCCACTCGTTGTCGAGTGGTTGGTTCTGTCCAATCCATCTCGTTGTGATAACGTGAATCTTTCGGTCTACCAGGTCTTCTCAACAACGATGGATCAGGATGTAAGACGGGCATATTAGGGTGCGTGATCCAGTAATCTTCATGCGGTACAGGTTGAAATTGAGGAGAGTAACATTCAGCATACGTTGACAATTTGTAGTAATCTTCAATAAAATCTTCGTAGTTCATGTAAAAATGTGAGCAAATTGGCCATAAAAAGCGAGCATGGAATGTTGAATGTTTGTCACTTGTTACATGAACAGTACACTATCACTCTACAAATTGTCAACGTATGTTGAATGTTACTCTCCTCAATCATCTGATCACAGCCTTGGTCGAGAGATGGAGGCCCGAGATGCATACATTCCATATGTCTGTTGGAGAGTGCACTATCACTCTACAAGACATAGAAGTGTTGTTAGGATTACCTGTTGACAGTGAGCCGGTCACCGGAGTGATGTATGATGACTGGTTTGAAGTTTGTCAACTGTACCTCGGTGCGACCCACCTGCCGACAAGATTAAAGGATCGAGGTTAAGTTTAATATGGTTAGGAACACAATTTCGTGAGCTCACAGATGATGCAGACGAGGAAACCGTCATAAGATATGTGCGAGCATATATACTACAAATGATAGGTGGTAGTCCTGTTTTCAGATAAATCAAGTCATTTTGTTTACTTGATGTTCCTGCCACTATTAGCTAACCTCCATGATGCGGGGTGGTATTCGAGGGTGGAGCATGCTTGGCATGGTTGTATAGAAAACTATGAAAAGCAACAAGACTGAGGTTCGAGAGATAGCTGGGCCTCTCATACTTTTGCAACTATGGGCTTGGGGCAATTTCAACAATGGCTCCACAACTACATCATGTAAATGACGCCCAGTTAGTTGACGAGTCTACGGTTCTCGGTATGTTGTTTTAATTCATTTAATTTTTATATCACTGATCTAGTTAATTTAAATTCTAAATTATCAATTTAAAAATTTAGGTGGAGAGACAAATTTTGTGTGACTAGGACAGCCACACATGTAGTCAACCAGTATAGATATATGTTTGATCTGCTTCAACCTGAACATGTACATTACACTAAACCTAATTGATTATTTTATTCCCATTTTTTATTGCATTTGTCTTTAATATTCTCTAATATAATATTTTGTGTTTCAGTTTATTTGGGAGCCGTACAAAATTATTGTGCATACTTTGCTAATTTTTGTACGAATGGTCAAACCATATGGTGGACGATAAGTCCTCTCATATGTTTTCACATTGGTGAGTGGCATCTTCCTGACAGGGTGATGAGACAATTCGGCTTTCAGCAGGATGTCCCATCGCCTTGTAATATTGAACCCGTACTGCATGATATTGACCTAAGGACTGGAGATTGGTCCGAAAAAGTTGCACATTTGGTAGTGCGATGGCACTATCATGCAAGGTTTATTACAGTGGGGGTTTCTCTTGAATAGTTTGACACAGATGTCACTCCAGAATATATTCATTGGTATAATAATATCACAAGACGCTACATCACTCGCCCGGAGCAGCTGTGGGTCATCTGGTAAATGAACGAATATATCTATTTTTTTAATTTAAATTTATTTTAAATATTGTCTAATTGTTTTATAATTCACAGAGATCGAACAATAGTAGACTCCGTGAGGTTGCGAATGATCCGAACCAGGTTCTTGCTATATGTAGTGACAACCAAAGCTATATGGAGAAATTCATTATATGTACGATATACCTATTGTTCCTCCACCAGCTCCTAGAAATAGAGGACCTGTTCGGGAAAGAGGATGAGTTTTGATGAGGTTGCACATAATGTGGAAGAGGTTGCCCCCTATGACACAGACGCAGAGTCAAACTGATTATGTTAGTCTGATGATGATGATGCTAGCATTTGGTTCAGGACATTATGACTCAGAGGCTGGTCCTTCGTCTTCATACGTGCATGGACATGGTCGAGGTCGTGGAGAGCATAATGAATATTTATATTATGAAGCGCCTGCAGAGGTACCAAGAGCAACATCAAGAAAAACCCGAGCAACCTCAAGTTCGAAGTCGATGACGACAACCAGCTCGAAATCGACGACGTTCGCCTTGTGGGACACATTGATTTTT
>NC_052359.1:41063325-41078997 GCF_009727055.1 Benincasa hispida
GTAATTATTTTTATATAAATGAGATATTTAATTTACATTTTTTTATTTTTATGAGTTATTATTTTTTTTTTAATTTATTCTTTTTAGAGTTTAAATAAAATAATAAAAAAATTTAGAATTTTTTTTTATGAAATGGAAAATTAAAAAAAAAATTAGAAATAAGAAGATGGAATGTGTAATAATTAAAAAGGAAAAAAAGGGAAATTTGTACAGTATTCTCGCTCTCTATCAAAATCTCACTCTCTCAAACTCTCGCTCTTTCAAAATCTCGCTCTCTCTCATAATCTCACTCTCGAATTTGATTGGGAAGTTCAGTTGCAAAAAGAAGGAGATTCATTAGCTCGTTATTTAGCCAGACTTGCTGAGATGACAGAATCCGTAAAAATTATTCAATAAGCTTTGGAAGGAATTCCAGGGACCTTATGAAAATTTAGAAATACGATCTTTTGATAGAGAAAGGTCTCCGAAATGATAATTAAACAGACTCAATAATCATGTTAGGAAGGGCAAGGTCGAGGGTTCAAAGTTCGACGTACAAGAAAGAAAGGTCGAGGATTCAAAATTTGAAAACAACAATATTTTCCTAAATAGTTTCAAAAAGGACAATATCCTTTTAATTTTCCCAGTTTAGATGTATGTGTATATATATATATATATTACTTTTATATATAATCGTTATGTATGTAATATAATGAAAAAGTAATTGCATGCTAACATAGGCTAAATCATTTCTAAATAGTTTAAAATTGATTTCATATTAGACCTATGTTTAATATTTTTCTAATTCGATTAGAACTAGGTTTAATCTTTTAATTCAGTTTAATAGGATTAAATTGATTTCGAATAAGAGATTAAATTTATAACAAATGTATCTATAAGAAACTTTTGTCTAAGGACAGTTCTATCTAGGATGGGGTGTTTAAGCTGATGGAAATGGAACTTCCCCGAGAAATGACCTGGAAGATGAATTAAATAGATTTTTGTTACAAGCATGCAATGAATTATTCATGTTTGTTAATGAAGGAACTCTATTTACAGATAACCTTTGAGTAGAAGTGGATCGTCAAAATCCAATTATGATTGAACGTATATATTTACTGTCATACAAGAATAGATTATGCATAAATCTTAAATTACAGCATGCTTCAAAATAAAAACAAAGGATCAAAAGACTATACCCTTGAAGAATTGTTATTCAAGTAATCCCTCGATCTAACTCGTTCATGAACGTGTTGAACAACTCAAACACTCCTCGAACAAGCAACAAGCAAAAACTCGATCCTCGAACCAACAGGACACTACCACTTAGTGACCTTAGTATTCTTGGTGTGAGAATCCATGAGTGTTGGGCTCTGGCTAATTTTGGTTAGACGGAAAGTTTAAAATTTAGAGGTTGGAGGAAGAAGACGATCGAGTAAACGAACAACACTATCGTGTAAACGAACAAGTCTATTGCATAAACAAGTCTCTCGATCGTATAGATAATAAGGCTATTGTATAGTCTCTCAAGCAATCGTGTAGATACTCGATTGTTAATCGCATCTCTGATATCTAGTAGAATAATGAGAAAACGATTTTCATTTATCCCACTTTTTCCATAAAACTAAATAAGTACCCACTAAGGGTGGTTATTGAGAAAAAAGAATTTAATTATCAAATAATTAATAAATATGAATAAATATGATAACTAACTTATCATATTATATTTATAACTTATAATTTAATATTGCATCATATACAATATTTAAAAGATAGTTATTTTTCTCTATTTTATGGCATTTAATATAAATCATATTTATATTAATATTAATAACTATGAATCTTATTCATAGAAAATATATTTGAATCATATTCAAATATTAGTTCCTCCAATTAAACAATAATGTATTAAATATATTATATCAATTATATCATATATAATTGAATTAACTTAATTATATCATATATAATCAAATTTCCTCTTATTAATTTGAACATTTCAAATTAACCCAAAAACTGATTCTCAACTTAAATCCATTGAGCTACCAAGGGGACCTCATGGACTTGTAGCTTGAGCTCCAACGGTACGTGAATAACTGATTAAACTCTTTAATCACATTATCCACCATCAGTTAACTGTCGGACACTCCACTAAAGACCGACAATTGCACTCTTCGCACTACAGATATATTTCTGTGTCCATTGGATATAACCAAATCAATAGTATGATGACCCTTCACAAATCGTTGTAAGTACAGTTGAGTCCATATACCATTTTGCCCCTGTAGTTACATCTAACTCCTTAAATACCACTGATCCCTCTAATGAACAATATATCATAGTCCCACTATGACTAAACCCTCACGGGCCAAGAGAGGGTATGGCGTCACACTGTTCAAGACCTGGAATCAGCCCTTAAGGGAGCAATTTATCTACTTACCCCTACTTCGGGGAAGGAGTGAATTCTATCTTGTGTAGCTGAGTTCCCAGCTCCCCAATCAGACGAATCCTCAAAATGGTAGGCTTGTTGAGTCAGCGATCTGACCACTCCCACCCATGCAAATCAAAGAACCACCCTTATAGGCAGGAGTTCATAACTCACTCAGGATTAAGGTCATGTTACCTATGGTCATCCTAGTGAAATGAAAGTCTCAATTATGAATGGCATTATATAATGAGACTAAACATTTCGTGGTCTGATCTTATACAAACTCTTTTGTATAGAATATTTCCGCTTGTATGTCTAATAAATGAATAATCAAGATCAGATCATTTGTAGTACTTTACAACATTTGTAACACCTACAAAGCAGGCCATACTCGTAGTGTTACAAGGATAAAGTACCCAGCCTTATTCATATACTTCAGACCATTTAGGTTATCACTTAAACACAATCCACTTGTATGTCTCCACATACGTGTTTAAGTTACAACGATAACCATGGATCTTAATTTATTGGTTTGTGGTTAATGTAACTAAAATATCATATATTTCATAGACAATGTGAATGAAATATCATATATTATAAATCACAGAATGTTTATTCATACAAGTGTTTGATTTAGGGCATCAACCCCAACAATCTCCCACATGTTCTAAAGCTAGAGGGGTGTACAAGATAATCAAATTACAAGTACACAAAGTAATAAACTAGGGCCCAACAAGCCTAGTACAAGATATCCCACTTACCCTAGTCTAGCTGTAGCCTGTCCCATAGAACCATACTCTGCAGGTGACCCTCAAACAATGTAGCTGTGAGGGCCTTCATAAACAGATCAACAACGTTGTGCTCCGAAGCTATCTTCGTGACAATCACGTCTCATCGATGCACAATCTTTCAGATGAGATGGTATTTTGGCTAAATGTGCTTGTCACGCTTATGACTCTGAGGCTCACGAGAATTCGCCACAACACCACTATTATCACAATAAAGTGTGATAGCTTAGACATGTCTGGAACAACTTCCAGATCAGTTAGGAATTTCCTGAGCCAAACGGCCTCCTTAGCAGCTTCATAAGCCGCTACATACTCAACCTCCACAGTGGAATCCGCGATGCACCCCTTCTTGGTGCTTTGCTAAAATACAACTCCTCTATTAAGAGTGAGATCTTGAAGTAGATTTTCAAGAATTCCTATCAGTCTGAAAATCAGAGTCAATGTATCCTATAAGGATCTAATCCTTAAAACCATACACAAGCATGTAGTCCCTCGTTCTCGAAAGATACTTGAGGATGTTCTTGACGGTTGTCCAGTGATCATATCCTAGATTAGATTGATATCTACTGACTATCCCCACTGCGTAGCAGATGTCAGGTCTAGTACATAACATCGCATACATCAAACTGCCCAAGGCATATGCATAGGGGACCCATTTCATTTTCTCAACTTTTTGAGGTGTCTTAGGACACTATTCCTTAGACAAAGTAACTTCGTGCCTGAAAGGCAATAGACCCTTCTTGAAATTTTGCATCGAGTACTTGATCAATATCTTGTCAATTTATGATGCATAAGACAGTGCTAGGATTTTGTTCTTTCGATCCCGAAAGATCTAAATCCTAAGAACAAACTGAGCCTCTCCCAAATCTTTCATTTGGAATTGGGCTGCTAGCCAGTTCTTAACTAAAGTTAGTAAGCCTACATCATTCCCAATGAGTAGGATATCATCTATATATAACACTAGGAAAACTACTGAATTGTTGATAATTTTCTTGTAGACACAAGACTCATCAACATTCTGATCAAAGCCATAAGGTTTGATCGCAGTAGGAAACCTTATATTCCAAGATCAAGATGCCTGTTTCGGTCTAATAGCACTTGAAATGTGCTATTTTCTTCTGCTTAACTCAAGGTTGTTTAGCTGCTTAATTTGGTTTAATTGCTTATTTTGTAGGACTCGAGTGTACAAGCGGTTGGATCAAGCGTTCGGTACTTAAAGACGCTAAAATAACAAAATTAGAAACTAAATCGATCAAATGACCAAAAAAAGGAAGAATACCTGGACGCAGGGCAATGTTGCAATGCTTTGGAAACTCAAGGACGCCAGCGTTGTAACACACTCCAACGCTAAAGCCTGACGCTGTAAGACAGAAGCATCAGCGTTTCAACACTGCAAAGTTTGACGCGAACCCCTCAACACGCGCGACACTGCAGCTAGCCTATAAAAGGAACCCTTAGGGTTCAGCCGAAATCATCCCATCTTCTACTTTCTACTCCAATTTTGGGAATTTTAGTCTCTTTTCTAGCTCTTTTATTATTATTATTATTGATTTTTCTTTTAGTCTTGTAATAAGTTCTCCTTTGCCAATCGTGTTGATTTTCGACATGTTTCGTGGCTAAAGGATAAGAACTTAGCTTGAGTTAGTTAGTTTAATTTCATTCCAATATAATTCTTGAGACTCGTTTTGTAATTCTGTGAGTATTATTTTGACTTCATGGAATTTTCTTGAGTATATTTTCAGTTTTCGTTTATGGGATAATCTGACAAATTAACTATGCACATTTAATTGACTACTTTGATTGGCCCTAATTTGTAATCGTTAGGTAGTCATCACTTATAAGCAAAAGTTAAGTCAGTTTGTTGTGTTAATTTAGGATCCCAATTGACAAGCATTTACTTTCTAACTTAGATAAATTTCCTCAATTAATCGATTAGATGATGGAAACCAATTAATTGGCTTAGTGTCGCCCTAAAGCTTAAATCTTGTTAGTTAATTGATTGGTTGAGGATCCATAATTAATTTTATTTTATGGACAATTGTATTTTGTAGAGATCTCTAGGGAAGAGTGGAGAATCAGAAGAGAAAGGAGACAGCAAACTGCTCGTGCCAGTGAGATTCATGTTGAAGACACATTTAAAGGAGACGTCCCTAGAAATTTCCCAGTAATGGCCGAACGAGAAAAGACCCTCAAGAAGCTTGTAACCCCTAACCCTTGTGCATTGCCTATCTTGAGACAACAAGTAACTTTGAACTTAAATGTGGCTTAATTCACTTACTGCTTGCCTTTTCTGGTCTGTAGGGCGAAGACCCGCACAAACATTTGAAGGAATTGTATGTCGTGTGCAATGGAATGAAACCAGTAGGATGACTCAGGAGCAGAAAAATATTAGGGCATTCCCCTTTTCATTGAAGGGAGATGTCAAGGAATGGTTCTATATTCTTCTGCCTGGAAGTATCGCGTCTTGGGAAGAACTACAGAGGCAGTTCTTGGAGAAATTCTTTCCAACATCTTGAGCTGCTAGCATCAAAAAGGAAATTTACAACATCATGTGGTTCGATGGATAGACCCTTCATGAGTATTGGGAACGATTCAAAAAGACCTATGCCAAGTTCCTCCATCATCAGATCTCAAACTAACTCTTGATCCATACTTTTATCAGGGATTGATGTAGACTGACAGAAGTAGCATAGATGTAGCTGCAGGAGGAGCCTTAGTCAATAAAACCTCGACTGAGGCAATGAACTTGATAGCTACCATGGCAGCAAATTCTCAACAGTTTGGAACTAGAGCTGCAGTTAGTGAAAATTCCGCCAATGAGGTTAGTGAACTTAAGAAAGAAATATCTGACTTAGTTTTTGTTGTGAAACAGTTGGCAAAAGTGGAGATTGGATAGCGCACGACCAATTGCCAAGTATTTCATGGAACTAGCCATTCAGCTGACGTTTGCTCAAGTGCTCTACAAGGAGCAATTCCTAAGGTGAATGTCGTTGGAGACTACAATTATAATGGGCAAAACAAATGGTGGGACCCATTTAGTCAGGTCTACAATCCTGGGTAGAGACCACCCAAACTTCAAATGGGGAGGACATAATGAGCATGCCCAGTCTAATCATGGAGCTCCGTCTGGTTCAGGTATGTCCTTGAAAGACATTGTTAAAAGTCTTGCTGACAACTCTTTTAAATTTCAATAGGATACACAATATTTTTAGCAAGATACAAGGAAAGCCACTAAAGCTTTAGGAACCCAAGTCTCACAACTAGCCACCTCTATGAGCAAATTGGAAAGACAATATGGCAAACTTCCATCCCAACCTAAGTCATTGCTCAGAGAGAATGTTAGTGCAATAACATTGAGAAGTGGCAAGGAGTTGGAGCCACCTGTTGAGTTAATAAAATAGCCAGAACTGGAGAAATTAGAAATTCCTTCTTCAGATCAGATCGTTTTGCCACCACAAAATAAACAGAGAGTATCTTCTCACGCTTATCCCCATTTAGATGCATATGTACCTAAAGCCCCTTTTCCTTCCAGGCTTGCTAGGCCAAAGGAAGCAGTTACAGACAAGGACAAGGAGCTTTTGGAGCTGTTTAGAAGGGTTGAGATAAATATTCCTCTCCTCGATGTCGTCAAGCAAATCCCCAAATATGCCAAATTTTTTAAGGAGCTTTGCACGAGGAAAAGACAAGCCAAGGAAAAAGAGAGAATGGTGATAAATCACTCCGTATCTGCAATCCTACAGAAAAACAGAAGGATCCAGGTATGTTTTCTCTCCCTTGCATCATAGGCAAAAAGAAAATTGATAAGGCCATGCTAGATTTGGGTGCATCAACAAATGTTATTCCTTATTCAATTTATCAAGAATTATAATTAAAGGACTTAACTGACATTGAAGTTGTCATACAATTAGCATATAGGTCCTTTATTCACTCATTAGGAGTCATAGAGGATGTCCTAGTTCAAGTCAATGAGTTGTTTTTTCCTGCCGATTTCTATGTTCTTAAGATGGAAGAGCCCACATCCATATCATCTGTATCAATCTTGCTTGAGTGGCCTTTTATGAAGATGGCCAAGACTAATTGATGTAGATGAGGGCACTTTGTCTGTGGAGTTCGATGGTGAGTTTATCAAGTTTAATATTTTCGATGCTATGAAAACTTCCACCCTAAGGCAAGTACATTCTTTGTGCCAGATTGATGTGTTTAACTCTCTTGAGCAGGAGGTTATATGGGATGTCTATGACGACAATGAAGGTGATTCGGAGATTTAATCCCCCTTGGAAAGCTTGTCACCTTGTCCATGACAGAGCCGATAAGTATGACCTCATGTTCTGATGATGAATCTTCTGACAAGGTGCTTTCTTCTATTTTGCAGCCACCTAAATTGGAGCTGAATGAGCTTCCAGACCACTTAAAGTACACCTATCTGGGGGAAGTTTAGACCTTGCCTATTATTATCTCCAAGCACCTAACTGAGGAACAAGAAAAGCAGCTGGTTGAGGTATTATGGAAATATAAAATGGCCATTGGATGGATGTTGGCCGACATTAAAGGTATTAGTCCAGCTGTGTGCATGGATCGAATCTCTTTGGAAAATGGAACCAAGCCTTGTCGACAGCCCCAATGACGTTTGAATCCTATCTTGAATGAGGTAGTTAATGTAGAGGTCTTCAAACTCTTGGATGCAGGTATTATCTATCCTATCCCTGATAGTAAGTGGGTCAGTCCTATTCATGTAGTGCCTAAGAAAACGGGTATTACTGTGATTAAAAATGATGAGGGTAGTTTGATTCCTGTTAGGGTCTAGAATGGGTGGAGGATGTGTATAGATTTTAGGAAATTAAATGATGTAACTAGAAAGGACCACTTCCCCATTCCGTTTATTGATCAGATGCTCGAAAGCCTTTCTGGAAAGCCCTTATTCTATTTTCTTGATGGTTTTTCGGGTTTCTATCAGATCCTAATGAATCAAGAGAACCAACAGAAGACGATATTTACATGTCCTTATGGCACCTTCGCTTTCAGAAAAATGCCATTAGGACTATGTAATGCTCCCGGAACCTTTCAGTGATGTATGATGTCCATATTTTCTGAGAATATTAAAAAATGCATGGAGGTTTTTATGGATGACTTTACAGTATATGGAGACTCATTTGCTAATTGTCTGTCTAATTTGTCTAGGATGATAGAAAAATGCATTGAGTCTAACCTTGTTCTGAATTTTGAAAAGTATCATTTCATGGCCTCGCATGGCATAGTTTTAGGACATATAGTATCTGAGCATGGCATAGAGGTAAATCCTATTAAAATTGATGGTATTGCTAAGCTCTCTTACCCCACAGATGTGAGAAGGGTCGTTCGTTTCTTGGTCATGTAGGTTTCTATCGCAGGCTCATTAAAGATTTCAGTAAGATTGCTCAGTCGATGACCTCCCTTCTCAAAAAAGGCGTGGCCTTTGATTTTAATGATGAATGTAGGAAAAAATTTTATGTGCTAAAGAACACCATGTCATGCACTCCAGTTATTCAGGATCCTCGTGGGGACCTTCCCTTTGAGATCATGTGCGATGCGAGTGACCATGTTGTGGGACCGTGTTGGGGCAGATGATCGATAAGAAACATCACGTCATCTACTATTCTTCGAAGACCCTTAACCCAGCTCAGTGCAGCTACACCACGACGGAAAAGGAACTTTTAGCTGTTATTTTTTCTTTAGAAAAATTTCGCTCTTATATTTTGGGATCTGAAGTTACTGGTTTTTCTGACCATGCAGCTCTACACTGCCTGATGTCAAAGAAGGAGTCCAATCCTAGATTGTTGAGGTGGGTTCTTCTCCTTCGGGAGTTCAACCTAAAACTCTAAGACAGAAAAGGATGCGAGAATGTCATTGTCGATCACATGAGTAGAATTGTAGCAGAGGGAGGTTGCCTCAGTTCTAATGGAAACTTCTCTGACCACACTTTGATGCAGGCATATGGTATTTCTATGACTCCCCGATATGCTGACATTGTGAATTACTTGACCACTGGTAAGTTCCCGCCTGGTATGAACAAATTAGGCAAGATAAAATTAAAAGTGAGTCAAAATATTATTTTTGGGAGGATCCTATTCTGTGGAAGTTTTATTCAGATCAGGTAGTTAAAGGTGTGTTCTTAATGGTGAGTTCTTTTCTGTTCTTGAATTTTTTCATAAGCATGCATGTGGAGGGCACTTTAGTCCCAAGAGAACCGCCAAAAAAGTCTTCGATTCTAGTTTATATTGGGACACACTATTTAGGGATGCATATTTTATTTGCAAAACTTGTGAGCGGTGTCAAAAATTTGGAGGGTTGTCCCGTAGGAATGAGATACCACAATTCCCTATACTTTTTTGTGAGATATTTGATGTTTAGGGGATTGACTTTATGGGACCTTTTCTTTCTTCTTGTGGGTACAAATATATTTTCTTGGCAGTGGACTATGTTTCTAAATGGGTGGAAGCAAAGGCCACAGTTACTGATGATGCTAAAGTGGTTGTAGGTTTTTTGAAGACTAACATTCTTAGCAGGTTTGGCTTTCCTAAAGCAATCATCAACGATCGGGATCACACTTTTGCAATAGAGTCATTGCATCCCTGTTGAAGAAGTACGGTGTCCAACATCATATTGCCACCCCATACCACCCTCAGACCAATGGGCAGGCAGAGGTGTCCAATAGAGAAATAAAGACAATTTTGGAAAATGTGGTCAACTCAAGAAGAAAAGACTGGAGCCTCCGACTTTATGACGCTCTATGGGCCTACAAGACAACTTTCAAAACTCCTATTGGAATGTCCCCTTACCGGATCGTTTATGGTAAGGCATGCCATCTTCCAGTTGAAATCCAGCACAAGGCTTATTGGGCTATCAAGAAGTGCAATTGGGACTTAGAGGCAGCTGGGGAGGCCAGACTTTTACAGCTTCAGGAATTGGAAGAGCTAAGGTTATAATGTTTTGATAATTCCTTGATTTATAAGCAAAGAGCGAAGGAATTTCATGACAAGATGTAGGGAAAAAGGTACTCCTTTATAACTCTTGATTGAAATTTATGTCTGGTAAACTCTGGTCCAAGTGGATTGGGCCCTTTGGTATTCTCATGTTTATCCTCATGGTGCATTAGACATTGTTAATCTTGAGATAGGAAAAGTCATTAAAGTTAATGGGCACATGTTAAAGGTCTTCCATGATGGCGAGTCTTTGGATTGCTTCGACATTGCCTACCGATTGGACTCGTTGGTGTACATTTGAAACGAGCAATCACGGTCGAGCAATCGACCATAAACATTTATGCTACCTAGAGGCAACCAGGATTTAAATTTACTTGCTTTCTAGGATAGATTTCATTCAGTATTTTTCTCTTTTTTATTTTTCTCATTTATTGAGCCTAATTCTTTCTATTATTCTTGTTTGTAGGATTTATGGGAAGAAAAATAGCTGAGCAGAGTGCCCTACATCCTTCCTTCACCTCATTGTTCAGGAAAGTATTCTGATCCCTCGTGCTCTATTTCTAATCACATTGGGGACAATGTGTATTTTAAAAGTTGAAGGTGGGGTGTTTGAATTTTTGGGCCATTTTTTCAAATTTTTGGGCTGCATTTTTTATTGATGATATTATTTGGTCCTTGAGCGTGTGCTCAGACAATGCTTGCTTGTTTATCTTGTTGTTGTGTTCCTTATGATGACTAGTCTATGACGCACTTGTAGGAATTATTTTTGCATGAGAATAGGTCGAATGAAAGGGTTCATAATTTTCATGATATTTTTGAAAATTCTGCTAAAAATTTTAATTACATCTCCAAGCCCTTTTCATATCTATCTTGACCTTATATGCTTGGTTAGAATTGAATTATGAGACCATAAGTTTGTTGTCACTCTGATAGGCCTTAGTGATAGATATTAGTCTTTTTAAGGTCCAATTTAGTAATGCATGCTTAAGATGTAGTCAATTGATATTAATGTCGCCAGAAAAAAAAATAATAATCAGTTATTCATGTTTAAGGGTCTACTCCTCTTCTTCAAAGGGTATGATTAACCTGGGGTGGCCATGAAAACTGTGGTTTCCCTTTAAGCTAAAGTATCCTAGAGGAATGAGTAAGCTTAGACACTTTTGAAGGGAAATTGGCCCATAGTTGGATGATTCGCATGACCCCCGTGTGGGCAAACCAAAATGAAAATCGATTTCCTGAATTAAGTTTCCCGTTGTTATTTGCAAAATATGAAAGAAAAAAAAAACGTAATAGCATGTGAAAAAAAAAGGCGATGGTAAATAGATTTTTAACGAATCCAATGTTATGCCATTATCACTTTGAATTCAGGAAAGCTAAGTCAGGATCCTTCAAGCTAGTGTAGAGGGAAAATAAATGGAAGATTCATAAAGTCATTTCAGGCTCGCTCCGGATCAAAATAAATAACTTTGAGCTTAATCATGCATTACAAAATTTTCAAAACGAATTTTCAAACTGTTTATGAAATGATGGAATGATTTTTTATTACCTATTTGATTGTGAATTTGATTCTAGTTGACTGTTGAGGCTTGAGTAGGGAACACTCTAGTTTGACAAACTAATTATTCATGCATGATTGTTTGTTGTACCTTAATCGAGGATGATCAAGAATTAAGTTGGGTGTGTTTGATAGCACTTGAAATGTGCTATTTTCTTCTGCTTAACTTAGGATTGTTTAGCTACTTAATTTGGTTTAATTGCTTATTTTGTTGGACATGAGTGTACAAGCAGTTGGATCAAGCGTTCGGGACTTAAAGTCGCTAAAATGACAAAATTAGAAGCTAAATCGATTAAATGACCAAAAAAAAGGAAGAATGCCTGGACGCAGGGCAACGTTGCAACGCTACCCCCAAGCCTTGCAACACTTCAGAAACTTAAGGACACCAACGTTGCAAAGCACTCCCGCTGAAGTCTGACGCTGTAAGACAAAAGCATCAGCATTGCAACGCTGCAAAGTTTGATGCAAACCCCTCAGCACGCGCGGTGCAACCGAGTATTGCAACGCTCTCCCTAACGTTGCGACGCTGCGGCTGGCCTATAAAAGGAACCCTTAGGGTTCAGCTGAAATCATCCCATCTTCTACCTTCTACTCTCGATTTTGGGTGTTTCAGTCTCTTTTCTAGCTCTATTTTGATTGCTTTTGCTTTTAGTCTTATAATAAGTTCTTCCCCTTTGCCAATCGTGTTCATTTTCGACATGTTTCGTATCTTCGAAAAACGAGGGACTACTCGTGTATAGAGATAAGGATCTGATCCTTATAGGATACACGGACTCTGACTTTCAGACCGATAATTCTCGCAAATCGACATCAGGGTCAGTTTTCACTCTGAATGGAGGGCTGTTATCTGACGAAGCATCAAGAAAGAATGCATCGCAGACTCCACTATGGAAGCCGGATATGAAGTCGCTTGTGAAACGGCTAAGGAGGATGTTTCGCTCAGGAAATTCCTTTTAGATTTGGAAGTTGTTCCAAATATTGATTTGCCTATCACTCTTTATTGTGATAACAGCGGGGTTGTGGCAAATTCAAAGAAGCCTCAGAGTCACCGTCGGGGTAAGCACATAGAACAAAAATATCACTTGATCAGGGAGATTTTGCATCGCAGTGATGTGATAGTCATGAAGATCGCATCAGAGCACAACGTTGCTGATCCCATTACAAAGGCCCTCACGGCTAAAGTGTTTGAGGGTTACCTGGGGAGTCTGGGTCTGCGAGACATGCGACAACTTGTCTAGGGCAAGTGGAAGATGATACTGTGGTATGCCCTAGTTTATTGTACAATGTACATGTTTTCTATTGTATTGTACATTAGTCTCCCGAGTCATTAGGACAAGTGGGAGATTGTTGGGTTGGTGTCCTAATTCTCCCGGAGTCTCGTTGTTTGTAATGATACACATTGTTTGATGAATAAAATAATTGTTATTTCATTCTGGAATTTACTCATATCCAATAAACAAAACTCCTTGGTTATCTTATGTGAACTTAAGCATGTATATGTGATATACAAGTGGATCATACCTTAAGTGATAAACTAAATAGTTATGTAGAATAAGGATTAAGGAGGGATACCTGATCCTGGTGATACTACGGATACGACCCGCTTTGTAGAGGTTTGCAAGTATTGTAAACTACTACAGATGGTAGATCCTAACCATTCATGTGGAGACGTGCGAGCAAGGATGTCCTATACAAAGAGTTTGTATAAGGCCGGACCACGACATGACTAGACTTTGTATATAACGTCATTGATACTAGAGACTTACATCTCACCTAAACGACCATACGTGACATGACCTCAATCCTGAGTGTTTTGGGAACTCCTGCCTTTGAGGGAGATCCTTTGATTAGTATGGGTGAGAGTGGCCAGATTGCCAACTCAACATGCCTATCTTTTTGGGGACTTGTCTGACCTAGGAGCTGAGAACTCAATCCACAAGATGGAATTCACTATTTTCCCGAAGCAGGGATAAGTAGAGAGATTGCTCCCTTAAGGGCTGATTTCAGGGCTTGAACATAGTGGCCACAACTTCTCTTTGAAAGAGAGGACTCAGTCATAATAGGACTATGACTTATGTTCATTAGAGGAATCAGTGGTACTTAAGGAGTTAGATGTAACTATAGGGGCATAACGGTTATTGGCTCAGCTATACTTACGAGTGATCTATGAAGGGTTGTCGAATGGCTGATTGGTTAAAATGGACAAATAATATATCTATAGTAAGAAGAGTTTAGCTATCGGTCTTTAGTGGAATGCCTGGCAGTTAACGGATGGTGGATCCCATGACTAAAGAGTTTAGTAAGTTATTCATGAACCGTTGGAGCTTCGAGCTACAGGTCCATAAGGTCCCCTTAGTAGCTCAATGGATTCAGTTGAGGATCAGTTCTTGGTGTTGATTTGAAATGTTCAAATTGACAAGAGGTGATTTGATTATATATGATATGATCCGTATGATGTATGAGATACATCTAGTGGAGGATTGATGTAAATGAGATTTACATTAAGTACCATGGAATAGAAAAAGAGCTATGGTTTATATGTTTCATGAAATGAAATATTAAAACTATAGGTTATAAATATAGTATGATAAGTTGGTTATCATTTATATTTATAATAATATTAATTATTGGATAATTAATTCTTTTTCTCTAATAACCAATTGAATGGGAGGTTATTGGTAGTTTCATGGTAATCGTGAGATAAAAGGAAAATTGTTTTCCTAATTTTAGTAATGTTAAAATTTTGTGAATTTGAGATTTTTTTCTTTCGGAAAATAATCTCACGGAAGTTGTCAAGTAAATATGATTTACTAAGCGACAATTTGGAGCGAGCTAAATGATCGTGTAGTGTTTGTAGGCGACAAACACGCAGTTAAGCAATGAGTTAAACGATCGCTTAGCTTTTGCTACACAATCGCTTAGTTTTTGCTAAACGATTGGGCATCGACCTATACGATAGGTTCTAAAATCTCCCATTTACTCAATCGTTTACACGATTGTTGTTTCCTCCGTCTTCTGCCTCAAACCAAATCCACACAGAGCCCACCCTCTGGATTCTCATACCGAGAATACCAATGTATCTTTCTTGGTGGTGTCATACTCAACTCGACACTGTCGAGGTTCTGCGGAGGTTGTTCGTGCTGTTGGGGTGTTCGTGCTAAGGCGATCGCTGAGTTTGAGTGCGCGGTGTTTGTGTAGTGTAGCGGTTGTGTTGGACGAGCGTTCGAGGTTACTATGTTCAAGCGTTCACAATCAAGGAGCGTGGTGATGAGTCTACAAATGTGTGTAGCGTTCTCCTTGATTATTTGTATTATCATGTTGTAATTTCTGTAATGAATGCATAACCGTATGTTTCGTTTTATGACTGTAATTGTAAAGTTCATATATGATTATAATTTGGAATGATCTTTCTACTACTCATGAAAATCCTCGTGCACGATTTCCTTCACCCTCAACACTTGAGGTGGATTTACCCTACTAGATGAACCTACATCAACAACTTTTGTTGAGGTAATAGGCTCTTCAACAACTCTTATTGAAGATTCAGTAGTTTCTTTGGAAAGCTCATTCAACACGATTTTTCTTCTAGATCTGTGCTCCCTTATATGATCCTCATCAAGAAAAGTAGCATTTGTCGATACAAACACTTTTTTCTCTTTAGGATCATAAAAATAACATCCTCTCGTTCCCTTGGGTAGCCTACAAATAGGCATAACCTTGAATGTGTTTCCAATTTCTTAAGGTTAACCTCAAACACATGTGTTGGGCAACCCCAAATATGGAAATGATGTAAATTAGTTTACGACCATTCCACAACTCCAAAGGTGTTCTGGCAACACTCTTGGAGGGAACATAGTTCAGGATATAAGTTGTAGTCTCTACTGTAAAACCCTAAAACGAGTCAGGTAAGGAAGCGTAGCTCATCATCGATTGAACCATGTCCAACAGGGTTCGATTTCTCCT
>NC_052359.1:41079007-41137402 GCF_009727055.1 Benincasa hispida
ATTAAGGAATAGAATGCTTAATGATTATGTTTTCTTCCACTGCATGTTTCTGTATTCCAACATCATCATCGATTGAACCATGTCCAACAGGGTTCGATTTCTCCTCTTTGATACACCATTCTGCTGAGGTGTACCAGGTGCTGAGAGTTGGGAAACTATTCCATGTTCTACATATAGTTCTGGAACTCATAATCCAAAAACTCTCTACCACGATCAGATCTAAGTGTTTTAATTGTTTTACTTAATGCATTTTGAACTTCGGCCTTAAACTCTTTGAACTTTTCAAATGACTTAGACTTATGTTGCATTAAATTAACATACCCATACCTCGAATAATCCTTAGTAAAAGTTATGAAATATTCATAGCCTCCCCTAGTTCACACATTCATTGGACCACAAAGGTCTGAATGCACTAGCTCTAGAGGCTCTTTGGCCCGATAACCTTTTCCAGAAAAGGTCTTTTAGTGATTTTGCCTTCAAGGCATGACTTGCACACAAGTAAAGAATTTTCTTCTAACTCGCTTAGAAGTCCATTCTTCACCAATCTCTCAATCCTATTGAGATTAATGTGCCCTATACGTGCCAAAGTTGGGCCTTTTCTTTAGGAGAAATTTTAAGTTGTTTATTTGAGTTATGGCAGTTTTAAACATCTCTATGTTATGGAGAGAATTTGTTGCTAACGACCTTAGCACATATAAATTATTTTTCAGTTGAGTCGAACATATATCAATACCATTTTTCGAAATAAACACTTTATTTACAAAAAAAATTAAGTTGATAATTATATTTGAGTACTTTACAGAAATTAGGTCCCTCTTTAACTCGAGAACTATATATACATCATTTAAAAAGATAAACCTATTCTGTAAAGTCAACCAGAGACCTCTCACTACCACAGTTGAGACGACGTGTCCGGTTTCAACTTGCATCGTCATCTCACCAGCACCAAGATGCCGCCAGGGACTTATTCCCTGAAATGAAGAACAAATATGGTTAATAGTCCCAGAGTCAATAATCTAGGAAAAATCATCATTCTCCACTAAACAAGTTTCTAAAACTAGTAAATCGCATTTACCTTATTTGGCCTTCTTCTTATCAGCCAAATAACGTGGGCAGTTCCGCTTTCAGTGCTCATTCTGGTTGCAATGGAAAAACTTTCCTTTGTCAACCATCATTGGTTGCCTACCCCTTGGAGTAGCAAGTTGTGGGTTAGCAGGCGCCTTCCCCTTGCCACCTTTTTCTTCTTCCACTTTCTAGTGCCAGAAGTAGAAGGTGCAGACTTAGTTCCAGAGGTCGAACCTTTGTGGAACTTTTTTAATGATGAAGTAAAATTTGCCTCACTAAACTTCTTTTCCTTGCTTTTTAACAAATATTTGAAATTCTGCAACTCATTGAGTAGAGTTGTAAGGTTGTAATCAACCCTGTTCAGAAAAGAGTTGCTTACAAAGTGAAGGAAGCTTTCTGGTAATGACTCCAGAATTATGCTAACCTGGATGGCCTTATCGATGCTCAACCCATTCATCTTTGTCACGTTGAAGTAGACCATCATATTGAGAACATGTTTTCGAACAACTGTTCCCTCCTTCATTTGTGAGTTGAAAATGTACTTCAGAGCGTCATGCCTGAGCTACATAGATGGATGTCCGAACATTCCCCTTAGGGACTCTATAATCTCGCATGCAGTGATCATGGGCTCATACTTCTTGGCCAAAACGTCGTTAAGGCTGGCCAAGATATATGCTCGGGCCTTTTCGTTTGCTCGTGTCCAATGCTCATATCCGTCTCGAACGTTTTAAGCAGCATTATGAGGTGGAATAAGAGGACACTCCTCCATAAGGACGAACCTTAGGTCATCGACGATAAGTATCGTGTTAATAGTATTCTTCCAACTAGCATAATTTTCGTCAATCAGTTTGTCGACGGTAAGTAAAGATAAAGTAGCAGTAGCCATAATTTAAAAATGCTGAAAAATGAACAAACTTAATAAGTCTACTTACATTAAACCACTTTTAGAACCAATCAAGTTTTAGCAAAATAGTTCTAGTGTACCCTAAGTGATATCTATTTTGCAATGATGCTTCAGTGAAGCAGGACAAAAGTCACCGTAGGATGATCAAGTTCCCCTTCACTAGAATGAAACAATCCCAACCATTAGACAGAAACAACTCATTGTAACTTAATTTAACATTCACTAGTGTTCAGTTCGTAATTTGTTAACATCCTTAACAATTATGTGTAAGTGTAACCCCCCATCTTAGGACCTAGAGTCCCGCCTAATGAGTCAACTTTAGGAAAAAGCCAATTAGGACAAGAGACTAAAGCAACCCTATCCATTTATGTTGTCACACGTCCCGCTCCCATTTACTATGAACATTCTCTCCATTCACCTTGTTATTGACCTACCCAAATGCCACCTATAGAAGAACACTCCAGAGGTACCTTGAGGCCGAAGATAGATCTCACGATGTGAACTTTTAAGGGAGAACGTGTAGAAGTAAAGTGAAGTATCATATACCCCAATTACCACCCACTGAATGTTCTACCTAAGGTTCATTAACTTAGAAAATCTGGCTACTGATTTTAACTAAGTGGTTTGTTTAATTTTCTAAAAAAAAACACTGGTTTTTTATGATTAAACAAGTTTGATTCAAGTCTTACTAAACGCTTTAATAGACTTTCATCAAAATTGCATGCATGTAACAAATCTATCTAATTCACTTTTCCAGGTAGGTTCCCAGGTAGGGGTGCGATGTTTCCACCAACTTAAGTACCCCAGCTAGCCAGAACCAGCCTTAGCCAAAAGGTCCCATATAGAACATTTGTTACATATTTAATCTTTTATTAATCAATTTAATTCTATTAAACCAAATTAAAAGATTAAACTTAGGTTTCTAATCTTATTAGAAACGTGATCTTAGGTTTAGCTTAATCAAAATTTAAAACATGATTAAAGCCTAAGGTTTGCATGCAACTCTTTATTATTGGTTCTAATTCTAATTTCATTAATTATAACTCTTATAAAAATGAAACAACTAAAATCATTCTACATTGCTAGCTAGATATACATAAGGTATTTATAACTTTTATAAATAAACCTAAGTGTCATGCTTCATACAATGTTTATTCATTACGAATATATATAACTTTTATATAATCCAAGTAATGAATTAAGCACACATTCCATGCTACCATACAACCTTATATTATAACATTTATAATATAAATGATGCATGGAGATGCTATAATGCATGCATATATTATAATTTTTATATTATATGATGCATGAGCATGCTTTAAGAAATCTAATCATGCAAACTAATATATTATAACTCTTATAATATAAAGATGATGTATGAATAAAACTGCATAACCTATGGTCGGTTTTAAAACTATATGACATACATTATGGCATATAAGATAAACATACATTACATGCACATTTAATAAAAATTAATGGACCAAGATAGTTTATCTAAAAAAATCGAAAAGGAAATGCTAAATGATAACGGGTAGAAATGCATGTTATTATAATGCTAAGTTCTTAAACAATGCTGGCTTTCGTTGATAAAATATGTTAGATTGCGTCCAAAAAGCAATAAACTCATAACATTGCGGTCGCATGCGTTCATCGTATAGAAACAGTTGATTTTTGTATTTTTATGCAGAATATGCATTGACGCAAGGTAGAAAGAGCGATCACAGAAAATCATTGGTCGAGCGCAACATTACTCCAAGGATTTGCGGTGATTTGTTCGCAAACATTTGCTCAAGAAGGATTGTCGCATAGAATCGGTGCAACTTGGTGGGCGCATCTGAGTGAAAGGCATAATTAATCACGATGGGACAAGAAAGTTGATGACGGTCGAATCCAAATTAAGTTGACAGCCGCTAACAATAACAAGTACATTCAACTTTTCGGTGACAAATATTCAGTGCATCAGTAAGGGAATTAAAGCCATCCCATCTGAGCAATCATAAGAGAGAAGCCGCCCTTCACCCTGAAGCTTTATAAATACCAAAGGCATCTTTTGGAAAGGGGGTTCGAAAGTTCCAAAGTTCACCAACTCATGAGTCACAAGTTTTGTTTATAGTTTAGCCTTGTTCTTAGATTTTCTTTTACTTTAAGGCAGACACGAGAAATGGAGGTTGTACCGAAAAATCGTTCCGGTAAGCTTGGGAGAGCGTCGGAAGCTTCAAAATCAGAGAAAGAGCTAACTCCTGCATAAGTAGGAATATCTTTTGAACCAAATAGAGTTGCCAGTGTAAAAGCCCTGAGCAGCAAGGGATTGCTACTGGGCTCTCTACCTTTATTTTCCATTGTTATTATGTATTCGAACTCATTTATAGAAATTGAATTTACTTCTCTATATCTGTTCACGCTCTATTTATCACGCATGAGTAGCTAAATCTGATGAATGGGTTGAGAAGCATTTAGCTAGCACAACTGAGGATTTTCATTCTATGCGATTATCTTGTATTATGTATGCTTCATTCGTCCATTAGAGATACTCGGGAGGGTAGTCTAAGGATAGGATCTAGGCTTGAAAAAGTCAGGTTGGAATCTAGGCTCGGGAGAGTCAGATTAGAACCCATAATCAACAGATAGGAACTTAGGAATAAGTATTCTTTGTTATTAACACATCGCATGCATCCTAGAGATATAATATGATTATGTGTGGTCATCTTGCCTTTGTGCATCTTGCATCATCGCATAGGAAAAGAGTAGAGACTTAGGAGTAAGCTCTATGGACATTTTTGCATTCAACACATGCGTCCTAGACTTAGGAGCACCGCATTTGCATTGGAAAATGACTTGCTGTGCATAGGTGTAGCATGGTCGCATAGTCTGATGCATTCCCAAGTAACACTAGCTAAAGACCTTCTTAACCTGTTCATCCGCATACTCAGTGCATCTATCACACAATCAGACTTTTCTCAAATCCGCCGCATTTGTTTATTTTTCATTACCACAATCAACAAAACCAAACAAATATTTGAGTTACCGGTTACCGCAAAGTTTTCTAAAAATTACCACCGCAACCTGTTTTCCCAAGTCCCTGAGTTCGACCCTAAACTTACCAGGAACTTAGTGAGGTTTACACTTGGATTCCATTGAGAAAACTTGAGTACTCAACACAATTCCATCACTGCATTTCCTCCATAATTTCACATCATAAAATAACGCATCAAGTTTTTGGTGCAATTGCCGGGGACTTCGGCAAAATAGTGTGCTAACGATAATTTTTCAGATTTCCTTGCAGACTCTCAATCTCTAGAGAATTACGACCCGGAGATTGAGAGGACGTTCAGATGAAGATTGAGAGACAACTGCCAACAATAAGACAGAACTCCAAGAATGGCGGAACAACCGTCAGAAAGGGCCATGAACGCGAACAATATAATGGCCAACCCCATCCTTCTGGCGAATGACCGCAATAGACCCATTTGGGACTCTATGTCGCCCAACCTCTATGATTTCTCTCTAGGAATCATGAGGCCAACGTTAGACGAATTGAGGTTTGAAATGAAGCCGATAATGTTTCAGATGATCTAGGCTACTGGGTGATAATGGGCAGAAATACACGTTATTACAGTGCTAAGTTCTTAAACAATGCTGGCTTCGTTGATAAAATATGTTAGATTGCATCCAAAAAGCATTAAATTCATAACATTGCGGTTGCATGCATTCATCGCATAGAAATAGTTGATTTTTGTATTTTTATGCAGAATATGCGTTGACGAAAGGCAGAAAGAGTGATAACAGGAAATCATTGGTTGAGCGCAGCATTATCGCAAGGCTTTGCGGTGATTTTGTTCGCAAACATTTGCTCAAGAAGGATTTCCGCATAGAGTCGACGCAACTTGGTGGGTGCATCTGAGTGAAAGGCATAATTAATCACGATGGGACAGAAAGCTGATGACGGTCAAATCCGAATTAAGTTGGCAGCCGCTAATGATAACAAGTACATTCAGCTTTTCGGTGACAAATATTCGGCACATCAGTCGGGGAATTAAAGCCATCCCATCTGAGCAATCATAAGAGAGAAGTCGCTCTTCACCCCGAAGCTCTATAAATACCAAAGGCATCCTTCAGAAAAGGGGTTCGAAAGTTTCGAAGTTCACCATCTCACGAGTCAGAAGTTCTGTTCATAGTTTAGCCTTGTTCTTAGATTTTTTTTTTTTTTTTTTACTTTAAGGCGGACGCGAGAGAAGGAGGTTGTGCTAACAGATCGTTTCGGTAAGTTTATGGGGAGCACCGGAAGCTTCAAAATCAGAGAGAGGGCCAAATCCTGTGGAAGCAAGAATGTCTTTTGAACCAAATAGAGTTGCCAGTATAAAATCCCTGGGCAGCAAGAGATTACTACCAGACTCTCTACCTTTATCTTACACTGTTATTGTGTATTCGAACTCATTTATAGAAATGGAATATACTTCTCTATATCTGTTCACTCTCTGTTTATCACGCATGAGTAGCTAAATCTGTTGAATGGGTTGAGAAGCATTTAGCTAGCACAACTGGGGATCTTTATTCTATGCAATTATCTTGTATTATGTATGCTTCATTCGTCCATTAGAGATACTCGGGAGGGTAGCCTAAGGACAGGATCTAGGCTTGGAAAAGTCAGATTAGAATCTAGGCTCGGGAGTGTCAAATTAGAACGCATAATCAAGAGATAGAAGCTTAGGAATAAGCACTGTTTGCTATTAATGCATCCCATGCATCCTAGAGATAGAATATGATTGTGTGCGATCACCTTGCCTTTGTGCATCTTCAATCATCGCATAGGAAAAGAGTAGAGACTTAGGAATAAGCTCTATGGACACTTTTGCATTCAACACATGCGTTCTCTAGCCAACAGGACACTACCACTTGGTGACCTTGGTATTCTCGAGAATTTAGGAATGGTGGGCTCTGGCTAATTTTGGTTAGAGGGAAAGTTTGGAGTTTGGATGAAGAAGATGATCAAGTAGACGAACAACACTATCGTGTAAACGAACAAGTCTATCTCATAGACAAGTCTCTCGATCGTATAGATAATAAGGCTATCGTATAGTCTCTCAAGCAATCGTATAGATACTTGATTGTTAATCGCGTCTCTGATATCTAGTAGAATAATTAGAAAACGATTTTCATTTATCCCACTTTTTCCATAAAACCGAACAACTACCCACTAAGGGTGGTTATTGAGAAAAAAGAATTTAATTATCAAATAATTAATAAATATAAATAAATATGATAACTAACTTATCATATTATATTTATAACTTATAGTTTTAATATTGCATCATATACAATATATAAACTCTAGTTCTTTTTTTCTATTTTATGGTATTTAATATAAATAATATTTCTATTAAATTTAATAACTATGAATCTTATTCATAGAAAATATATTTGAATCATATTCAAATATTAGTTCCTCCAATTAAACGATAATATATCAAATACAATACATCAATTATATCATATATAATTGAATTAACTTAATTATATCATATATAATTAAATTTTCTCTTATTAATTTGAACATCAAATTAACCCAAAAACTGATTCTCAACTTAAATTCATTGAGCTACCAAGGGGACCTCATGGACCTATAGCTTGAAGCTCCAATGGTAAGTGAATAACTGATTAAACTCTTTAATCACATTATCCACCATTCGTTAACTGTTGAACACTCCACTAAAGACCAACAATTGCACTCTTCGCACTATAGATATATTTCTATGTCTATTGAATATAACTAATCAACAGTACGATGACCCTTCATAAATCCCTCATAAGTACAGCTGGGCCAAAATACCGTTTTGCCCTTTTAGTTACATCTGACTTCTTAAGTACAACTGATCCCTCTAATGAACAATATATCATAGCTCCACTATGATTAAACGTCCTCTCGGGCCAAGAGAAGATGTGGCCTCACATTGTTCAAGACTCATAATCATCCCTGCTTCAGGGAAGAAGTGAATTCAGTCTTGTGTAGCTGAGTTCCCAACTCCCCAATTAGACAAATCCCCAAAATGGTAGGCTTGTTGAGTCGGCAATCTGGCTACTCTTAGCCATGAAAATCAACAGACCACCCTCATAGGGAGGATTTCACAACTCACTTAGGATTAAGGTCATGTTACCTTCGGTCATCCTAGTGAAATGAAAGTCTCAATTATGAACGATGTTATATAACGAGACTAAACATTTAGTGGTCTGGTCTTATACAAACTTCTTTGTATATAATATCCCACTTGCATGTCTAATACATAAATGATTAGGATCAGATCATTTGTAGCACTTTACAACATTTGTAACACCTACAAACCAGCCATACTCGTAGTGTTACTAGGATAAGGTATCCAGCCTTGTCCATATACTACAGACCATTTAGGTTATCACTTAAACACGATCCACTTGTATGTCTCCACATACATGTTTAAGTTATAACGATAACCATGGATCTTAGTTTATTGGTTTGTGGTTAATGCAACTAAAATATCATATATTTCATAAACAATGTGAATAAAATATCATATATTATAAATCACAGAATGTTTGTTCATAAAGTGTTTACAAACTATAGGACCCTACGAGGTTTAGGGCATCAACCCAAATAGTTAAAATATTTAATGAACATAAATCTATAGAGATGAAAGCCCTAACGCAACGGAAAAATCTAGAACTAACTCGAAATTTAAGTGAGAAATTTGAAATGCCAAGACACTGAAAAAAAATATCATAAAGGCTTAAAAATCAAACCTAGTATAAAATTTTTAGGTTAAGCATGCTTTAAAATAGGGATTCAATTAGAAAGAGGAAGGGAAACAAAACTTACTTTTGTTGATGAAAAAAAAAACTCCAACTCTCTTTTGTATGGACTTCACGAACACCACCAACTGGGAGACCTCTCTATTCTCTAAGAATTTAGGTATTGGTTTGTGGGAACTAATCTCAAAATTTAGGGAAAGAATGAGAGAATTTTTTTCTTTCACATAACCTTTCTACAAAAATTTCGTTCTTGAAGAAAATCTTTCGTTCTTCAGAAATGTGGGAGTCATCTCACATTTCTGATAACTCACCTATGTCGAAGTTATGTATTTGATTTAACAAAATCAAATATTTAATTTAATTAAGTAATTTAAAATATTTAATAATTAACTAAATCTAATTTAATTAATAATTTCATTTAAATCATATTTAAATAAAACATTTTTCATATAAATTATAGTTACAATTAATTTAATTAAATCAAATCAAATTAAATCAATGATTCAATTAATTCTCCAATTAATTAAGGATCAAGTTAAAAAATATTGCGGATTTTACAATTATTGACAGAAATGGGGTACATGGGAAAGAATTTTTGAAAATAGGTGAGAATGGAAAGTATTGACAAAAATAGGGTAGTTTTGGTTTGAAAGGATATCGTGTACCCTGCATTTAATCCAGTCAGCACCACGTCGGCTCAGTTGATGGACCAGACGTAGAGGGATTTGTGGACCAGGTCCATGATTACCAGTCCACGATTTTTTTTTCCTTTTTAAAAAAAATCAATTGAAGTGTTTTTTTCTAATTTTTAACTAACAAATTCCTTCATTATTAAACTTAATTATATATTTAATATGCAATGAAAACATAATTATTCTGTACTCATATTATAAAAAAAAAAAAAAAAAAAAAAAAAAAGATGTCATGATACTAAAGAAGATTTGCAATTAGTTCTTTAATTTGAAAATAGCAGTTTACGTGAAATTTAAAGATGACCACCCTGGCCCTTACTCCACATGGGGGTTGTCTTCGTGTACCTCTAAATTAGCTTCTCCTTGTTGCCATTGTCTCTAACAAATACGTCTTCGATCAGTGTCAGCAACATTAAGTCGTCTTATTTGTTGAATAATACTTTCTACGTTGACCAATATTTGGTGACATATTGAACCTAACTCTGGTAAATTGTGTTGTACTGAATATTCTTGTACATCTCCGATAAAATTATTCTGTACAATGAAAAAAATAAATATTAAAAATTATTCATATCATATATTTGAAAAATGTCTGATTTTAAATCTCTCCATGCAGTAATAGTAAGCGCCATCAGGTGTGATAAATCGCTTCGTGATTGAATCATAGCAGGAAAAGTAGTCATCTAATACAGGTGGCCTATTTGTTATTTTTTCTTGTGCACAACGATCATGTCGTGCATGCCAGTAGGACATATATTCTGCATGAATTCGACGCCAGTATTGTAGGAGTAATAATTCATGCAACGGAAGACTTCAAAATCAATAAGCACTTAAACTATATTAAATTTGAGTTTTAAGCATGTTGTTCATATGATATTCATAGAAGGGTTTGAAACACATATTACCTTTGAAGATTTCCTCCACGAATTCAGCTGAAAATCACCAAGATAGAGCTTGATCTTCAAGAGGACTACCACCGAGATCTTCTCCACTATGCTCAAGCTAGAACGTGTAGTAAAAACACTTAAATCAAGTTGAATTGATGAAGAACTAGTGAGGGATGTGTAGGGTTTTCAGGTTTTCACTTCAGCAAGTAAAACTCATATTGCATTATTGATCTTTATGCATGGAGCTACTATATATAGGAAGAACTCATGCAATTATATAGGGTTGCATGGTGAGTAGCTCCAGCTTGAAGATCATCACAAAAATGAAATGGATTTTGGTGACAATCCATCATATTTGTCAATGGGTTTTTTCCCAAAAATTGAAAAAACCCATTAACTTAAAAATGATTTCAAAAATCATATTAATTTGTTTATTAAATTAGTTTTATAAAATTAATTTAAAAATAATTAATTTAAATAAAACTAATTTTAATTAAACTTTTTAATTAAAATATAGATATAATATTAATTTAATATCTTAGTATTAAATCAATAAAATATCAATTTTGCCAATAAATCAATTTGTATATTTAAATCATAATTTAAATATTAATTGATTTTCCAATTTTGTTTAATTTCAATTAAATTAAACGTTTTTAATTGTATCATATACAATCAATCAAAAACCCTAAAATTGAATTTGAACATCTCAAATTCATAACCCTAATTTCATACACCAATACTCAATTTGTTATTCCAATTTAATGAGCTAGTAGAGGGACCTAATGGACCTACAGATCATGAGCTCAAACGATCTATAATTAATTTGTTAAATTCTTTAATCAAATTAATTACTATTCATTAACTATCAAGACACACCACTATAATTCGATAGTCGCACTCTTCTCACAGTAGATATACCATATAAACCATAATCAGTAAGTTGATCCTTCACAGGTTGTTCGTAATTACAGTTGGGTCAAAATTACCATTTTATCCCTGTAAATACATCTTGTTCCTTAAGTTTTCATTGACCCTCCAATGAACAATTTGATTCATAATACTACTTATGAATCATGTCCTTCTCTATCGTGAGAAGGCAGGGCCCTGATTGTTCAAGACCTGAAATCAGCACTTAAGAGAACAACCTATCTGCTAACCCTAAAATGGGTAGGAGTGAATTCCATCTCGCAGTATGTCTCTAGCTATCCATCTGGTCTTATCCCCAAAATGGAAGGCTTATTGAGCAGTGTTGTTGGACTACTCTCACCCATGTAGATCAAATGATAATCTCGAATAAATGGGAGTTCATAGCTAGCTCGAGATTAAGATCGAGTTATCCTAGGTTACTTTAGTATGAAATAGTCAGTTTTAATAAACGGTTGTTATAAAGAAGAGTGACTATTTCGTAGTCCAGTTTATATGCAAATTCATTACATAGGATGCCTCCACTCACATGTCTCTACATGGATGATTTGTGGATCACATCATTTGTATTACTGATGCGTGGTTAATGCGATGAAATAATGGTGTAGAATGTGATGGTGGAATATGCGTTGTGCATGCAAGTTTTCTCAGCAAGATCCAAGTATAAATTCCACTGAGTTGCCTGGTAAGCTCAGAGTCGAACATAGGGACTAAGGAAACAGTATGTGATGGTAATTTCGGATTTCTTTACGTTGACAATTAAAACAATGTGTTGGTTGGTATGTTGTTTGAAGTATAAAGTTTATGCGGTGGAGTTGAGAAATGAGTTAATAATACGAAAGATACGATGAGTATGCGGGGGAATGAGTTGAGAAGGGATTTAGCTAACACTTCCTAATAATGCATTCATGTTATGCGATCATGCTACATACATACAACAACAAGTCATCTCTCAATGCAAATGCTATGGCTTCTAGTTTTAGAACGCATTCAATGTATGCGATGATGTCTATAGGACTTACGTCTAAGCCTCTACTCTTGTCTATGTGATGATGAATGGCACACACGTACACAAGGTGACCGCATACTACCATAACCTATTTCTAGGGTGCATGCGATGCATATTGGCAAACAGAGCTTATCTCTAAGTCTCTATCTCTTGCTTATGCAGATCTAATCTTGCTTTCTCAAGTCTAGATTCTAACCTAGCTCTCTCAAGTCTTAGGTTCTTTCTTTAGACACTCTCTCGAGTACCTCTAAAGGGGTGATCGACGTAACATAAGGCAAGATGATCGCATGCAATGATCGAAATACAGAATGACAATGTGAAATAAAGATAAGGAGCCTGGTAGCAATTTCTTGCTTCCCAAGGCTTTTACACTATTCTACTCTGCTCAAAAGATATTCTTGCTCACGAGCTGACCAGGATGATCTTCCGACATCTTTTCTCTTTTCTCGCCTTCGCCTTCTAAGTATAAGAAAACTATGAACAAGGCTAACTATCTTCTATATAGTGAACTCTCCGAACTGAGTGAACTACTTCAACGAAAGTGGCCTTCGGTATTTATAGAGCTTCAGAGTGAAGATATGTTTCTCTCAAATGATTGCAATGATGGGATGTCATTAATTCTCTGTCTGATATGCCAAATAATTGTCACCGAAAAGTTGAGTGTACTTGCTACAATGTCGCTAATGGCTTATTAACTTAATTCAGAATCGACCGTCATCAGCTTTTTGTCCCATCGTGATTTATTAAGTTTTCACCTTGATGCACCGGCTTTATGCGGCCACCTTCTTGAGCAGATTTTCGCGAATGCAAACAATCACATAGCCTTGCGGTCGCAATCTCTTAATGCGCTCGAGCGTTAATTTCTTTGGATCGCAATTCCGCCTTGCGCCAACGCATTTTCTGCACAAAATACATAAGTTAGTTGTTTTTAATGCGATGGACGCATGCGATCACAATGTTATGAACTTAATGCTTTTGTATGAAATTTTATATATTTTTACCATCACAATACTTCATTGTTTTATAACTTTGCGCCGTAATAATGTGCATTTCTACCGTTATCACACCCCAAAATTTAAAACAATGCTTGTCCTTAAGCATAAGCTAAAGATTTTCTCTAGAAAGTCGACCGCCTTCTTCTTTCCTAGATTTCTCAAGGTTGCCTTATTCAAATCTTATGTACCAAAATCTCCTTAATTCTTATTCGGGTCTCTTCTTAAAATATTTCTAAAATTTAGGGACCGCAAGTTTAACTTTCAAAAAGACTTTACTTGTTTACAGGGCATCGCATGATTTATTTCATATAAAAAACCTTTTTCAACTGAGGTATTTTTAAATGATTTTTATCCTTGCGTATTTTAGACATATATTTTTTTCTATGACCTTGCGCTGATCCGAGTGCCTAGCCTTCGTTTTGGCTTGTCCCCACGTGTGTCATGCGGACATCTAACTACGAGCAAGGTGTTCTTTCTCAGTTTAAACTCATGCTCATTTGGCAGTGGAGTTGCGATCATTTATTTATGTGTTGATCACGATTCCTACCTTCGTTTTGACTTTCCTTCACATGTGTCATGCGGACATCCAACTACGAATAGGATCTGATTATAACGTTATGGTTTTTTTTTGTAGAGCCTAAAAATAGCAAGGTTGAAAATGAATATCGCACCCCCAAATTTAAACGCAGCAATATCCTCATTGCTGAAAGATTGAAAGAAGTCATGCGACGCTCTTAGAAAGTTTCGTAAAAAATCAGTTTGAAAGAAAGCTGGCAGACCACTAACTTCTAGAAATATTCCATGAGTTGACTGTCCTAAAATTAAGTTGATGCTAGTACATACGAAAAAATAGAGGCATACGTTTCATCATTGAAATCATAATTGGCAAAGAGAAATAATGCGGTGACTTACTAAATTAATCAATGTTATATGATTGCGCCGACTAGAGGATGCAATGATAAAATTATCAAAGTTAAAATGCGATGCGATAGAGCAAAATTTGGAATAAACAAAGTCAAGGAAAGATACAACCCCCAAATTTTCTCAGTCACCCGCATTATTTGTGAACGCATCCTTCTTTGTGGCGAATTGCTCTTTTCGATTGCGGTGGGGGACTAAGCTAGTTGCGTCTTTCGTGTAGCTCCTCCGCAATCATTTACTACGATCGTTGCAAAGAAAACACTGAGAGGGTCAAATAAAAAACAAAGTTAACCAAATTTTTCTTTTTTTTTTTTATAGAAGAAAAAAGGCAAATATACGATAACAGAAAAAAAGAAGGGTAGCAAAAGTTCATGAATCACTGATAGGAAAAAGGATATTCCAAAAGAATTGCGTCCCTGATGAGTTTGAGTCGCATAGTAATGCAGGGACTGCTTATTCAATCTGGGATTTTTTACGTCCAAGGTGGCTTTCTCTTTTTTTCTCGATCTTCTGGGGTCTTGATTGCCTCAATCTGAAGCTTTTCCTCATTGACGTTCATCATGATCTCCCCTTTGTGCACATCAATTTGAGTGCGACCGGTCGAGAGGAATGGTTGTCTCAATATGATGGGCGCATCTTCATCCGCTTCATAGTCTAGAATGATGAAATCTGCCGGTAAAATGAATTTGTCAATTGAGACTACGACATCTTTCAACTCTCCCTCGGGATGTATTAGTTTGCCCATATTCAATCATTTAAAGATTGATAGTGGCAATAATTTTATACTCGCCCCAAGATCGCATAGTACTTGACCAATGTAGACTTCTTCAATTGAGCATGGTATCGTGAAGCTTCCTGGGTCACACAGTTTTTGTGGGACCATAATATGTAACCCTTGCATTACTGCCACTGCAACGATCTTTTCTTCATTATTATGTTTCTTTTTCAATCTTTGCGGGAATGGTGGTAGATGTACTTCTTCTATCTCATGTTCTAGAGGCTTTTAGGTGGGCACAACTTCTGGGTTCATCTTCTCGAGCTCTTCTGCATCATATGTCAACGGGTTCTTGGTCTTTACCTCATTCAAGTTGGTCATGATGGGTTCTTCCTAGACTTCCGATGTCGTTTTTTCACTTAGTAAGAAGACTGCTAGGCATTTTTCCTTTTCTGTACCCCCAGAGTTGCGAGGGAGCTCAGTTGAGCTCGAGAACACTCCTTGCGGTCTATTTTGAGTTCGCCACAATCTATCCTATCTAAATTTCAATTGATATTCATGAACGTCGCTTGATTCCGAAGCATTGATTCATTCTTCTCAATTATACACTTCACAAGCTCTCTAGAGATGAAGAGTTGTGGTGCCTGCGAACTAGTGGCTTGATTTTGCGGTTGAGCGTTTGCTCGCACGAAAAATCTTAGTGGGGCTTCCTTTTACGCCATAGGTTGATAGCTTTGTTGTGTATTTTTCCACGTGAAATTAGGGTGGTTTCTCCACTCGGGGTTGTACGTATCGGAGAAAGGTTATTCTTTATGAAGCATATTGATTGCGGATTCCTTGGGCATTCTTCAATCGAATGTGCTCCTCCACAGGTGACACAACTCGTGGTCGTTTAAGCGATTGCTGTGACTTGCCCTTTATCCGTTACCGTGCTATTGATTGTGATGCCTTGTAAGATTCATCATCGCGTTCATTTGGGTTTGTAGGGATGCGATGGCCCCATTATTTACGTCACTATCTTTAATTCTCAACTTTGATCGCTTTCTCTCCAGCCCTCGTGATTTTTTGAAATGCGATCAAGTATATTTTTCGCCTCGTCATATGTTTTTCGAGTAGACCACCAGCTGCTTCTGCATTGGCAGCCATCTGCGATGTAGGGTTCAATCCGTTGGTAGAAAATTTCTATCTGTAAACAATCTAGTAGGCCGTTATGCAGGCAATCTCTTACCAGCCTCTTAAACCTCGCCTAGGTGTCACTGAGCGATTCGTCAATACCTGTTCACTTCCTCCTTCTGGCGTTCTCCGTCGAAGGGAAGTACTTCTTCATGAATTTCTTAACTATTTGTTCCCATGATAAATCTCCCCTGGTTCGAGAGAATAAGCCCATTTTCATTGCCTGGTCACACAACGAAAATGGAAACAATGTTAATTGAACCTCCTCAGCGGAGATGTTTAAGAACATGAACGGGTTGCAGATCTCAATGAAACTCTGGAGGTGGGCGTGCGGATCCTCGCCATGCCTACCGTCAAACTGTTCGCAGTTTGGATCATCTGTACATCACCGATTTCATTTCAAACCTCGATCCGTCAAGAGCTGCGCTCATGATTCCTAGTGAGAAATCATAGAGGTTGGGCGACCGATAGTCCCAGATGGGCCTATTGCGGTCGTTCGCCAATAGCATGGGATTCGCCATGATATTATTTGCATTTGGTGCTCCATTTTCTGGTTGTTCTACCATTGTTTGGATCTTTCTCTTGTTATTGTTGTTGTTACGGTTGTTTCTTCTTCTTCTTCGGAAGGTTCTCTCAATCTCTTGGTCGTAATCGGCTCAGGATTTTGTCCTTGCTCATACGACGCTTGTTCTTCCCTTAGTGCACAGAGACGGAATTCTGCAAAGAAAACCAAAAAGTTACCGTTAGCACAATGTATTACCGTAGTCCCTAGCAATGGCGCCAAAAACTTGATGCGTGGTTAATGCGATGAAATAATGGTGTAGAATGCGATGGTGGAATATGCGTTGTGCATGCAAGTTTTCTCAGCAAGATCCAAGTATAAATCCTACTGAGTTTCTTGGTAAGCCCAAGGTCGAACACAGGGACTAAGGAAACAGTATGCGATGGTAATTTCGGATTTCTTTGCGTTGACAATTAAAAAAATGCGTTGGTTGGTATGTTGTTTGAAGTATAAATTTTATGCGGCGGAGTTGAGAAAAGAGTTAAAAATACGAAAGATGTGATGAGTATGCGGCGGAACGGGTTGAGAAGGGATTTAGCTAACACTTCCTAAAAATGCATTCATGTTATGCGATCATGCTACATACATACAATAACAAGTTACCTCTCAATGCAAATTCTATGGCTTCTAGTTTTAGAACGCATGCGATGTATGTGATGATGTCTATAGGACTTATGTCTAAGCCTCTACTCTTGTGTATGCGATGATGAATGGCACACACATACACAAGGCGACCGCATACTACCATAACCTATTTCTAGGGTGCATGCGATGCATGTTGGTAAACAGAGCTTATCTCTAAGTCTCTATCTCTTGCTTATACAGATCTAATCTTGCTTTCTCAAGTCTAGATTCTAACCTAGCTCTCTCAAGTCTTAGGTTCTTTCTTTAGACTCTCTCTCGAGTAGCTCTAAAGGGGTGATGGACGCAACATAAGGCAAGATGATCGCATGCAATGAAGATCCTAGGTCACGTTAACTAAGTATTTCTCAACCCATTCGAAAGTTTAGTTACTCATGCGTATTGTAAAGAGAGTGAACAGATGTAGAAATGCAAGTTCCAATCTATATATGAAATTGAAATACAGAATGACAATGTGGAATAAAGATAAGAAGCATGGTAGCAATTTCCTGCTTCCCAAGGTTTTTACACTGTTCTTCTCTACTTTGCTCAAAAGATATTCTTGCTCTCGCAAGAGTCGGCCCTCTCTCTATTTTCCACGCTCCCTAGCACTCTCTCAAGCTGACCAGGATGATCTTCCGTCGTCTTTTCTCTTCTCTCGCCTCCGCCTTCTAAGTATAAGAAAACTATGAACAAAGCTAACTATCTTTTATATGGTGAACTCTCCGAATTGAGCAAACTCCTTCAACGAAGCTGGCCTTCGATCCCCGGCAACGGTGCCAAAAACTTGATGCGTGCTTAATGCGATGAAATAATGGCGTAGAATACGATGGTGGAATATGCGTTGTGCATGCAAGTTTTCTCAGCAAGATCCAAGTATAAATCCTACTGAGTTGCCTGGTAAGCCCAGGATCGAACACAGGAACTAAGGAAACAGTATGCGATGGTAATTTCGGATTTCTTTGCATTGATAATTAAAACAATGCGTTGATTGATATGTTGTTTGAAGTATAAAGTTTATGCGGTGGAGTTGAGAAAAGAGTTAATAAGACAAAAGATGCGATGAATATGCGGGGGAATGGGTTGAGAAAGGATTTAGCTAATACTTCTTAAGAATGCGTTCATGTTATGCAATCATGCTACTACATACAACAACAAGTCATCGCTCAATGCAAATGCTATGGCTTCTAGTTTTAGAATGCATGCAATGTATGTGATGATGTCTATAGGACTTACGTCTAAGCTTGTACTCTTGTCTATGCGATGATGAATAGCACACACATACACAAGCTGACCGCATACTACCATAACCTATTTCTAGGGTGCATGCGATGCATGTTGACAAACAGAGCTTATCTCTAAGTCTCTATCTCTTGCTTATGCAGATCTAATCTTGCTTTCTCAAGTATAGATTCTAACCTAGCTCTCTCAAGTCTTAGGTTCTTTCTTTAGACTCTCTCTCGAGTAGCTCTAAAGGGGTGATGGACGTACCATAAGGCAAGATTATCGCATGCAATGAAGATCCTAGGTCACGTTAGCTAAGTACTTCTCAACCCATTCAAAATTTTAGTTACCCATGCGTATTGTAAAGAGAGTGAACAAATGTAGAAATGCAAGTTCCATTCTATATATGAAATCGAAATATAGAATGACAATGTGGAAGAAAGATAAGGAACCTGGTAGCAATTTCTTGCTTCCCAAGGCTTTTACATTGTTCTTCTTTACTCTGCTCAAAAGATATTCTTGCTCTCGTAAGAGTCGGCCCTCTCTCTGTTTTCCACGCTCCCTGGCACTCTCTCGAGCTGACCAGGACGATCTTCTGGCGTCTTTTCTTTTCTTTCACCTCCGCCTTCTAAGTATAAGAAAACTATGAACAAGGCTAACTATCTTCTATATGGTGAACTCTTCAAATTGAGCGAACTCCTTCAACGAAGGTGGCCTTCGGTATTTATAGAGCTTCAGGGTGAAGAGCTTTTTCTCTCAAATGATTGCACTGATGGGATGTCATTAATTCTCTGTCTGATGCGCCGAATAATTGTCACCGAAAAGTTGAGTGTACTTGCTATAATGTCGTTAATAGCTTGTCAACTTAATTCGGAATCGATCATCATCAATTTTCTGTCCCATCGTGATTTATTAAGCTTTCACTATCATACGTCGGCTCTATGCGGCAACCTTCTTGAGCATATTTTCGTGAACATAAACGATCGCATAGCCTTGCGGTTGCAATCTCTTAATGTGCTTGAGCGTTAATTTCTTTGGATCGCAATTCCGCCTTGTGCCAACGCATTTTCTGCACAAAATAAATAAGTTAGTTGTTTTTAATGTGATGGACACATGCGATCGCAATGTTATGAACTTAATGCTTTTGAACGCAATTTTATATATTTTTACCATCGCAATCCTTCATTGTTTTACAACTTTACGCTGTAATAACGTACATTTCTGCCCATTATCAAATGGGCCGCATCCAATAGTGTTACCAGGATGAGTTATCCAATTTAATTCATATACCTATAGACCACTTAGGCTATGTACTATTAACTTGATCTCGTTTATGTCACCACATAAAGTTAGAGTATTCATACTATAACCATGAATATGTTTATTGGATTTTCATAATATAATGCAAAATCAACTACTTTATTGAATAACATACTCAATAATATTTTATTGATAAATAGAATGTTTAACACAAAATTTACGAACTGCAAGTTCTAGGACATTCCCAACAAGTCTTATTCGTGCTTACCTCTCAAATTAATCTGGTGTAGTGCTGAGAGTATATAGCAACGAAGATATCGTTTGTCGCAGACCAAACTGTCTCAACACACGATTTCGATGATGCCACTCTACTATATGGAAGCATATAAGAGTGCTAACAGTCAACCAAATGTCTTCACCATCACGATAGTAATCAGGTAGTAAGGACCAAATATCTTGTGTATATGGCATCTAATTAATCTAACAAAAAAAGGGAGATAATTATACACCCAAAATGTTTTAAATATTCATTTATATATACATTTGTTACCTGATTGTGCATCGGTCTATCAAATATTTTTCGATATACTAGCAACATATTTGCTGACTGTTCAGAGGCAGCTAATACACCACTCCATCTAAAATTATAAAAAATACAATTAATTTATATTCTTACATAAAATGATAACAAAATAAATATATAAATGAAATAATACCTGACACTAAGTGGACGATGACCTGGGCCCTGTAACTGGACTTGTGATGCTATAATTGGAAATCTATCATAAGCCCATACCTAGTAGTATCAGCGGCCCTGCTATTTCCAACGTTTGTGCATTGGTAGCCCGACAAAGCTCTCTCTAAACCATGCAAGACAGGCACCACCCCACGAGTACGTACCAGCATGCTTGAAATTAGACAGTAGCGGAAGAAACATGAGATGTACTAGAGTGTTCGACTTGTCAGCGAACAAAAGTCCTCCAATAAGTTGCATAATGTATGCTCGTGCATACCTACGTACGCTGATGTCATTGGCATCAAGAGGTAATTTTGGAAACTGGGATGTCAACCACGAGATACTCAATCTGGAGCCTTTCAGGTCATCTGGTAGAATGCCCAAGAGCTCATCACAAACATTCTTCCAATCATATTGTAATGAACCTGTCAATGGTTCTCCGTCCATTCGTAACCCAAACTGAATGGCAACATCTCGAAACGTAATTGTACGTTCTCTACAAGGCAGGTGAAATGTGTGGGTATCTGGTCTCCAATGCTAAACTAAAGCAGTAATGAGGTGCCAATCAAGTTGGATAAATTCGATCTGTGCAACCCCAAGAAAACCTGTCTGTTCAACATAAGGAATAATACGTTGATCAAATGGGATAGTATGTTGTGCAGATGCCTCCCTTCTCCAATAACCCAAAACTACGGTAGAAGAACTATCTCATATCGATTGTGAACGATGCGTATTTTGTTGATATAGTTGTACATGATTAGAAGAACCATGCTCCATTACCTAAGAAGTTCAAATTACATTACATAACAAAGTCCATCACATAACAAAATTTATTTCCTAAGAAATCCAAATATTTTCTTAAGTCAACCTAACAAATAGCCCAATAAAATCATCCAAAAAAATAACCCAACAAAATCCAATTTCTATGTTCAACATATAAGATCTAAAGATTATACATTTAAATCAACTCAAATCTAAGATCCATAAACTATACATTTAAAGCAGCCCAAATAAAAACAAAATAGTATATCCATGAATCATACATTTAAATTAGTCCAAATAAAAACAAAATGATATATATATATATGAAGCAATCTTCATTTTTATAAACAAATACATATATTAGGAAAAAAAATAAAGAAAAAACTTTACTTAAGGTGGACGATGACAAAGACTGGAGACAGCGGATGGTAGATCGGCTCACGATGACAGCAACAAGAGAGGAGAAAAAGGTAATCATGAAGATGTGGACGACAGTGGATTTGGCAACCGGCGATAGTGGGGAGGAAGAAAGGAGAAAAAGGTCTTGATGGGGGAAGAAGAAGGGGCTACGGCATTTACGGGACCACTAAGTCGTGTATCGGGTACATGACTTAGGGTAATCGTGGATTGGAAGTCAATGTTGCATGACTGCCACATTGGCAGTCTGCGTCTGCCAGATCACAGGGACTCGTGTAGAGTTAGCAAAATTCCCCGCGGGGTGGGGAATCCTCGGTTTGACTAGGGATGGGGTCAAACCGGAGAATTTTTTCGGGGCCCCGTCCAAAGACAGAGTGGGGACGAGGATGGTATTCCCACCCGATCCCGACCCTGATTTTATATAGTTATATTTTTAATATTTTATAAATATATATTTATAATATATAAAATAACTTATTTATATGTATATTTAATATGTATACTATAGACTTATAGTGTTGTGAACCAATATTGAATATATAAATTCTAATTTAAGTTTAAAAGTCAAGCGCAACTTAAAAAATTAAAAGCAAAAATGGAGAATCCCCGCGGGGATCTAATAGGGGATTCCTCGCAGGGAATTAGTAGGGGAAACGGGGAATGGGGCCTCGCGGGGACCCGTTTCCCCGACGGGGAATCCCCGCCCCCGTCCCTGCCTTCAAATGGTGAGGACGGGGGCAGGGATGGGGAAATTTCTCCCACGGGGCCAGGGACGGGGGACCTTCGCCCCACCCCAACCTCGTTGCCAACCCTAAACTCGTGTACCGGGTACACGATTTAAACGTAATCGTGTACCAGGTACATGATTAAAAAACATATTTTTGTTATATTATCCACCCAACCCTATTTTTTTTATTAAAATAACATTATTTAAAAAATCATTAATTAATCACCAATTTAAATATCAAATATTTAATTTAGCCTATATTTCAATCATATTCAATTATATTTCTCTCATAACCTATAGTTTTAATGTACATCTAATATGCATTAATTTTAACATATAGTTTTAAAATGAATCAAATTTATATTAATTTAATATTTGAACTTCTTCAACTATTTAATTCTCTCATAAATTAATTTTGAATCATATCCAAAATTAAATTTATATTATAAAGTTTAACTAATAAAACTTTATATTATAATGTATCGTTATACATTATACTAAGTGAATTTAAATATTTCAAACTCTATTCAAGACATAATTACCTCAATTCCCTTTACGAGCTAGAAAGGGGACCTCATGGACCTACAGATCAGAAGCTCCAACGATATGAGATTAATTGGCTAAACTCGTTAACCTCATTAATCAATATTCATTAACCATAGGTTCACAATACTAAAGACTCACAGTTGCACTCTTCTCACTTTAGATATATTTTTGCATCCATGGATATAAACTAATAACAGCAAGTTAGTCTTTCATGAATATTCGTAACACTAGCTGGGTCAAAATTATCGTTTTATTCCTAGGTTATTTATTTATCCTTAAGTACCAGTGCTCCTCGAATGAACAACCTGTTTATGGTCCGACTATTAAACAGAAATTCCTCTCGGGCCAATGAGAAGGTAGGGCCCTTCGTTCAAGAATCAAAGACACCATTTAAGTTAAATAAAGGGCTCTTACACTCTCATTGGTCCGAGAGGGGTTTCTGTTTATTAGTTAGACCATAAACAGGTTGTTCATTATAGAAGCACTAGTATTTACGAAATCAGAGGTAACCCCAGGGTAAAACGGTAATTTGACCCAGTTGGAGTTACGAACACTCGTGAAGAATTGACTTGTTGTTATTGGTCTATATTCGTAGACACAAAAATACATTTGTAGTGAGAAAAGTGCAACTGTGGGTCTTTAGTGGAGTGTACCCGTAGTTAACGAATATTGATTTACTTGGTTAATGAGTAGCCAATTAATCTCATATCGTTGGAGCTTTTGATCTGCATGCCCACCAGATCCCCTTGTTAGGTCACTAGAGGATATTTGAGAGGGATGATTTAAATTGTTCAAACTAATTTGAGGAAACCATATATTAATGTGATTAATATATAATTGATTATGAATATGATATATAATTCAAATTAATTTGGAAAGTAATGTTTGAATAAGATTCCATTAATTAATTCAAGTGAATTAAATTCACATTAATTAATAGAGAGATATTGCATATATAATATAATATACATATTATATATATAATATTGTACGATGTTTATGATAATTAAGTACATATACATTAAACTAAATTTAATTTATAAATAGTTATTTAGTTGATGTACAAATTAAATTAAATAAGTATTATTTAATTGTGCTAATTAATTAAATAAGTGTTAATTAATTAATTAATTGTAGAAAAGGGAAATAGGAAAATGATTAGGAAAAGGGCTTGACCCTTCTATATATAAAAACATCTGTATGGCCCATTTGAGAGATATAGACACTGACAACACACAACACATGGGTGTTATCATGCAAAATTTTTCCTAAGCCACAAGAGAATCCTCTTTACTTTCCAAACCCTTCTCTCAACTTCCTCTCCCAATAGTTGGATACCACATATCCCTCTATTGGAATCCTAGAGAATAACGAGGTTACTCTCATGGTAGTGCTCAAGATTGTTCAAGAAATCATTCGTTGGTCCTTATCCACATCACCCATTGTTTGTGGTTGATCTACAAGATCCCATACTTAATTGAAGTACATTGACTCCATTTCGAGGTCCATGCCTTTTATCCATTGGTCCTTATCTACATCATCTATTGCTTGTTTAAAAGTCAATGGATCCTCTAAGTCATCATCAGGTATGACGACCTGAGTTACGGTTAAACCCATGTACCAGTCAGACTGTTGCACAAACCCTTCCACTATGTCGAGGCATTCTTCTCAAGTCTTGAGAATGATGTGAAGTGTTATTTGTTGGGATTGGTGTCCTAACTCTCCCGGAGTCTCGTAGTTTGTAATATATACACATTGTTATGAATAAAATAAGAGTTATTTTATTTGGTATTTACTCATATCCAATAAACAAAGCTCCATGGTTATTATATGTAAACTTAAGCATATAAATGAGATATACAAGTGGATAATGCCTTAAGTGATAACCTAAATAGGTCTGTAGTATAAAGATTAAGAAGGGATACCTGATCCTGGTGACACTATGGATACGACCCGTTTTGTAGAGGTATGCAAGTGTTGTGAACTACTACAGATGGTAGATCCTGACCATTCATGTGGAGACAAGCGAGTGAGGGTGTCCTATACAAAGAGTGTATAAGATCGAACCACGAAATGACTAGTCTCTGTATAACGTCGTTGATCTAGAGACTTACATCTCACCTAAACAACCATAGGTGACATGATTTCAATCCTGAGTGTTTTGGAAACTTCTGCCTTTGAGGGCGGTCCTTTGATTAGTATGGGTGAGAGTGGCCAGATTGCCAACTCGACATGCCTACCTTTTTGGGGACTTGTCTGATTTGGGAGCTGGGAATTCAGTTACACAAGATGGAATTCACTCATTCCCCGTAGGGGTAAGTAGATAGATTGCTCCCTTAAGGGCTGATTCCAGGGCTTGAACATAATGGCCATAACTTCTCTTTGGAAGAGAGGACTCAGTCATAGTAGGACTATGACTTATGTTCATTAGAGGGATTAGTGGTACTTAAGAAGTTAGATGTAACTACATGGGCATAACGGTTATTGGCCCAGTTGTACTTATGAGCGATCTGTGAAAGGTTATCGCACTGCTAATTAGTTGATATGGACACATAATATATCTGTAGTAAGGAGAGTTCAGCTGTCGATCTTTAGTAGAGTGTCTGGCAGTTAACGGATGTTGGATCCCGTGACTAAAGAGTTTAGTCAGTTATTCACATACCGTTGGAACTTCGAGCTACAGGTCCATAAGGTCCCCTTGGTAGCTCAATAGATTCAAGTTGAGGAACAGTTCTTGGTGTTGATTTGAAATATTCAAATTGATAAGAAGTAATTTGATTATATATGATATGATCATGAGATAAAAAGAAAAATGTTTTCCTAAATTTAGTAGTTGATGTGTGAGAGTTTCTATTCTCGGAAAGACTCACGGTGGTTGTCAAGTGAATAAGATTCACTAAACGATAACTGAAGATAGACTAAATGATCATAGAATGATTCTATATGATAGTTCACTCAGTTGGCCGATAGCTAAACGATCACGGAGCTTTTGTTAAACGATCGCGGAGCTTCTACTAAACCATTGGGCATCGTCTATATGATAGACCTTGTCATCTCCCACTTGCTCAATCGTTTACACGATTCTTCTTCCTCTGGTCTCATCCTCTAACCAAGTCCATACAGAGCCCACACTTTTGGATTCTCACACCGAGAATACCAAGTTAGCCATTGTGGTGGTGTCGTACTCAACTCAACATAGTCGAGGTTTTCGGAGGTTGTTCACTGTGTTCGTGGTTTTGGAGATCGCTGTGTTCGTGGTCACTATGATCGTGCAATGTAATGGTCGAAGTGTTCGAGCGTTCATGACCAAGGGAGGTTGAAGATGAGTCTTCAAATGTGTGTGTATTTTATCCCTTGATCTCTTGAATAAGCATGCTGTAATTTTGTTTTGTACATAGCCTGTATGTCTCCGTTTCTTGATTGAAATTGTCAATGTTCAAATACGAATGGAATTTAGAACGATCATTCCGCTGCTCATGGAAATCCTCATATCTGATTTTCTTCATTATTTTCATCAACAACTCTTGCTGAAGGACCTACTCGATCAACAACTCTTGTTGAAGGACCTGTTCGATCAACAACTCTTATTAATCTATCTATAGTTTCCCTAAACATTTCACTTAATACTAGCTTGCTGCGAGATTGATGATTTTTAATGTGGTCTTCCTTCAAGAATGTTGTATTTTTTGATACAAATACTTTATCTTCCTTAGGATCATAAAAGAAACAACCTTTTGTCTCTTTAGGATGGCTTATAAATAGACATACTTTTGAGCGACGTTCCAATGTAACATAAGTCTGGGTCTTTTGAAAAGTTTAAAGAATTCAAGGTTGAAGTTGAAAATGCATTAAAAAAAATGATTAAAACATTTCGATCTAATCGAGGTGGAGAGTTTATGGATCTATAGAAGAAATTGAACCTTGTTGGACATGGTTCGATCTATGATAAGTTAAGCTTCCTTACCTGACTCGTTTTAGGGTTATGCAGTAGAGACTGCAGCGTATATCCTGAACTGTGTTCCATCCAAGAGTATTGCTAGAACACCTTCGGAATTATGGGATGGTTGTAAAGTTAATTTACGTCATTTCAAAATCTGGGGTTGCCCAACACACGTGCTTAAGGCTAATCGTAATAAATTGGAACCACGTTCAAGATTATGCCTGTTTCTAGGCTACCCTATAGGAATGAGAGGTGGTATTTTCTTTGATCCAAAAGAGAACAAGGTGTTTGTATCGAAAAACACTAAATTTTTGGAAGAAAACCACATAAAGGAGCACAAGCCACGTATCAAAATCATGTTGAATGAAAATTTCCAAGAAACTACTGAATCTTCAACAAGAGTTATTGAAGAACCCATTACCTCAACAAGAGTTGTTGAAATAGAATCATCTAGTAGGTCAAATCCACCTCAAGTGTTGAGGAAACCTCGACGTAGTGGAAGGGTTGCAACATCCCCTATTCTCTATATAGGTTTAACAAAAATCCTGACTATGGTAGCTGATGGTGAAGTTGAGGATCCATTGTCATACAAGTAGGCCAGGATGTTAATGGAGATGATTAGATCAAAGCAATGGATCTTGAATGGAGTCTATGTACTTCAATTCAGTATGAGATCTTGTGGATCAACCTGATAGGGTTAAAGCTATAGGTTGCAAATGGATCTACAAGAGGAAACTGGGTGCTAATGGGAAGGTACAAACCTTCAAGACTAGATTCTGCAAAAGGTTATACCCAGGTTGAGGGAGTCGACTATGAAGAGACTTTCTCACCTATTGCCATGCTCAAATCTATCCGGATACTCCTGTCCATTGCCTCATATTAGGGCTATGAGATTTGGCAAATGGATGTCAAGACTGCCTTTCTGAATGGCAATCTTAAAGAGATCATTTACATAGTGCAGCCCGAGAGATTCATAATCCAAGGTCAAGAGCAAAAGGTTTACAAGCTTAATCGGTCCATCTATGGACTGAAACAAACATCTCGATCTTGGAACATAATATTTGATACAGATATCAAATCTTATGGCTTTGATCAAAACATTGACGAGTCTTATGTTTACATGAAAATCATCAACAGTTCAATAGCTTTTCTAATATTATATGTATATGATATCCTACTCATTGTAAGTGATGTAAGTTTACTAACTGAGGTTAAGAATTGGCTAGCGACCCAATTCTAAATGAAAGATTTGGGAGAGGTTCAATTTGTTCTAGGTATTAAGATCTTTAGGGATCGAAAGGACAAAGTGCTAGCTCTATCTCAAGCGTCGTATATTGACAAGATGCTTGTCAAATATTCGATGCAGAACTCTAAGAGTGGCGTATTGCCTTTTAGTCACAGAGTTACATTGTCTAAGGAACAGTGTCCTAAGACACCTCAAGAAGTTGAGGAAATGAGACGGATCCCCTATGCATTGGCTATTGGCAGCCTGATGTATGCAATGTTATGTACTAGACCTGATATCTGCTATGCAGTAGGGATAGTAAGTAGATTGATCTAATCCAAGATTAGATTACTAGACCGCTGTCAAGAACATCCTCAAGTATCTACAGAGAATGAGGGACTACATACTCGTGTTGAAGGAACTCTAAAACTGAAGAACCTATAAGCGGAAACGGATCGTTCAAAACTCCATTGTGAAAGAACACATACATTTATAATCATATAGAAACGATAATGCATTAAAAATAAATTAAAACATGCTTCTTAAATAAAGACAAGGGATCGAGTGACAATACCTTTGAAGAACTCTTTCTTCACGTATTTCCCTCGATCAGTCACCAACGCGTTGAACAGCACGAACACAACGAGCAACTGGAAGTTCCTCGATCACCAGCGAGTAAAACTCGATCCTCCAACAGAACTAAACACCATCACTCGATTACCTTGGTATTCTCAGTGTGAGAATCCAGGATTTGTATGATTTTGGATAGAGGGAAGGAGGAAATGAAGGAGTAAACGATCGAGTGTTGGACAGAAGGATCGTATAACAAATGGAAGTCTATCACATAGACTCGACGTTTGATCGTGTAGTAAAAGCACTATCATATAGTGAACTCGATGCTCTATCGTTTAGTCTTTCGATGGTGAAAACGATAACTTGTTTCGTGGAGAATGAATCTGAAAAACTATTTTTCATTTTATCCACTTTGCCATAATAACTGTGTACAACACCCACTAAGGGTGGTTATTGGAGAAAAAGAATTATCAATTATCTCATAATAAATAAATTATAAATAAATATAATAACTAACTTATCATATTATATTTATAACCTATAGTTTTAATATTTCATCATATACAACATATAAACCATTGTTCTTTTTCTATTTTATGGCATTTAATATAAATCATATTTATATTAATTCCTCTAATCAAATAATAATGTATCAAATACATCGTATCAATTATATCATATATAATTTAGTTATATCATATATGATCAAATTCCCTCCTGTTAATTTGAGCATTTCAAACTAATCCAAAAACCGATTCTCAACTTGAATCCATTAAGCTACCAAGGGGACCTTATGAACCTGTAGCTTGAAGCTTCAACGGTACATGAATAACTGGCTAAACTCTTTAATCATGATATCCACCATTCGTTAACTGTTGGGCACTCCACAAAAGATAGACAGTTGCACTCTTCGCAATACAGATATATTTTTATGTCCATTTGATATAACTAATCAACAGTACGATGACCCTTCACAAATCGCTCGTAAGTACAGCTAAGCCAATTTACCGTTGCCTCTATAGTTACATCTAACTTCTTAAGTATCACTAATTCCTCTAATGAACAATAGATCATAGTTCCACTATGACTAAATCCTTCCTGGGCCAAGAAAAGGTGTGACGCCACATTGTTCAAGCCCCGGAATCAGCCCTTAAGGGAGCAATTTATCTACTTACCTCTGCTTCGGGGAAGGAGTGAATTCAATCTTGTGTAGCTGAGTTCCCAGCTCCTCAATCAAAAGAATCTCCAAAATGGTGGCTTGTTGAGTCGGCGATCTGGCCACTCTCACCCATGCAAATCAAAGGACCACCCTCAAAGGCAGAAGTTCACAACTCACTCAGGATTAAGGTCATATTACCTATAGTCTTCTTAGTGAAATGAAAGTCTCAATTATGAACGGTGTTATATAACAAGACTAAACATTTTGTGGTCCAGTCTTATACAAACTCCTTTGTATAAAGTATCCCCGCCTGCGTGTCTAATACATGAATAATCAGGATTGGATCATTTGTAGCACTTTACAACATTTGTAACACCTACGAAGCGAGCCATACTCGTAATATCACAAGGATAAGGTATCTCTCCTTATCCATATACTACAGACCATTTAGGTTATCACTTAAAGCACGATCCACTTGTATGTCTCCACATACATGCTTAAGTTACAACGATAACTTGGTTTGTGGTTAATGCAACTAAAATATCTCATATTTCATAGACTGAAGTGAATAAAATATCATATATTATAAATCACAAAATGTTTGTTCATACAAGTATTTATAAATTACAGAACCCTACGAGATTTAGGGCATCAACCCCAACACATGTACGGTTCAAAGGATTTAATCCTTACAAGATACACGAACTTTGATTTTGAAATTGATAAGGATTCTAAGAAATTTACATCAGGATCGGTGTTCACTCTTCATGGAGAAGCCGTAGTCTAGAGAAGTACCAAGCAAGGGTGCATCGTTAACTCCACCATGAAGGCTGAATATGTAGTGGGTTGTAAAGCTGCTAAGGAAGCTACATGGCTTAGAAAGTTCTTGACTGATCTGAAAGTCGTTCCAGACATGTCGAAGCTCATCACACTTTATAGTGATAATAGTGGTGGTGTGGCTAATTCCCGAGAGCTTAGAAGTCACAAGCTCGGGAAGCATATAGAGCGGAAGTATCATTCGTTCAACATTGTTGATCCATTTACAAAGGCCCTCATGGCTAAGGTGTTTGAGGGTCACCTCTAGAGTATGGGACTACAGGACAGGCCACGTCTAGACTAGGGCAAGTAGGAGATTTTGTACTTGGCGCGTGTTTATGCCATAGTTTATTATTTGTGTACTTTGTATTTTGACTATATTGTACACCCCACTAGCTTTAGGTCAAGTAGGAGATTGTTGGGTTTGATGCCCTAAATCTCGTAGGATTCTATAATTTCTAAATATTATGTACAAACCCATTATTTATTTAATAAAATATATGATATTTTATTCCAATTTTTGTTGCGTTAATCACAAACCAATAAACTAAGTTCCATGGTTATCTCATAACTTAAACATGTATGTAGAGACATACAGATGGACCATGTTTTAAGTGATAACCTAAATGGTTTGTAGTAGATGGATAAGGTTGGATATCTTATCTTGGTGACACTACGAGTATGGCCTGCTTTGTAGATGTTACAATTGTTGTAACATGCTACAAGTCATCTGATCCTGATCATTCATGTGGAGACATGTGAGCAAGGATATTCTATACAAAGAAGTTTGTATAAGACTGGACCACAAAATGAGTAGTCTCAGACTTCCATTTCATCAGGATGACCATAGGTAACACGACCTGAATCCTGAGTGAGTTGTGAACTCTTGCCCATGAAGGCGGTCCTTTAATTTGTATGGGTGAGAGCGGCCAGATCGCTGACTCAACATGTCTACCATTTTGGGGATTCGTCTGATTGGGGAGCAAGGAACACAGCTACACAAGACGGAATTCACTCTTTCCCCAATGTTGAGAAAAGTAAATAAATTGCTCCCTTAATGGCTGATTTTGGGGCTTGAACATTGTGGTGCCACACCCTCTCCTGGCCAGAGGGGGATAGTCATAGTGGAACTATCATTTATTGTTTATTAGAGGAATCAATACTTAAGAAGTTAGATGTAACTACAAGGGCAAAACGATGGTTTGGCCCAGCTGTACTTACAAGCAATTTATGAATGGTCATCGTACTTTGAATTGGTCATATCCAATGGACACAGAAATATACCTGTAGTGCGAATAGTGCACTTGTCGGTCTTTATTGGAGTGCCCGAAAGTTAACTGATGATGAATAATTTAATTAAAGAGTTTAATTAATTATTCACGAACCGTTGGGGCTTCAAACTACAGGTCCATGATGTCCCCTTGGTAGCTCATCGGATTTTATGAGAATCAAGTTTTGGATTACTTTGAATTTTTCAAATTAATTGAGGGAATTGATTATATATGATATAATTAAGTTTATGATATTATATATGATATAATTGAAGGAACTCGTATGAGGAGAACCTTGAGCAGAAGCAGATCGACCAAATTCCATTAATTATTGAATACAAAGTTTACAGTAAATATACAACTAGATATGCATTTACAATTAAATTATAACATGCTTTAAACGAAAGTGAGTTTTAAGAAACCTCATTTTTTAAGAACATTTCTTTGTGTTTCTTCCTCGAACAAAATCACGAACTTCTTGAACATCTTGTTCAAGATAATCTCGAACTAAATCTCGGACACTACCACAGTGTTACCTTGGTATTCTCAGGGTAAGAACTGGTGGGCTTCGACTATTTTGGTTTATAGGGAAACTTTAATGTGGAGGAAGAAGAAGAAAACACATAACACTTTTGTCTTTTCTTTCTCTCGATCGTTCAACAACAATTAAGTTCACAGAGAAGAAGAAAACGATTTTCTTTTATTCTCCTTTTGCCAAAAAGAATAACCACCCCCACTAAAATGGGTGGAGAGAAAAGATGAGGAATGGAGTTGTAACTCCCTTCCATATTAATAAAATAATAATAATAATAATATATAAATAAATATGATAACTAACTTATCATATTATATTTATATTAAATTATATGTTATATCAAATATAACATATAACCTATAGTTTTAATATTGTATCACATACAATATAAACTATAGTTTCTTTTTTCTTTTATATGACATTTAATATAAATCTCATTTATATTAAATTTAACAACAATGAATCACATTCATATAAAATATATTTGAATCTCATTCAAATATTTATCTTCTCTCATTAAACTATAATGTATCAAATACATTATGACAATTATATCATATATAATTGAAACAATTTAATTATATCATATATAATTAAATTCCTCTATTAATTTGAACAATTCAAATTAATCTAAAAACTGATTCTCAACCAAATCCTATCAAGCTACCAAGGGGACCTTATGGACATGTAGCTTGAAGCTCCAACAGTACATGAATAATTAATTAAACTCTTTAATTACATTATTCACCATCCGTTAACTATCAAACATTGCACTAAAGACCGAAAGTTGCACTATTCGCACTACAGATATATTGTGTCCATTGGATATAACCAATCAACAGTATGATGGCCCTTCACAAATTGTTCGCAAGTACAACTAGACTAAATTACCGTTTTGTCCACGTAGTTACATATAACTCTTTAAGTCCCACTGATCCCTCTAATAAACAATAGATCATAGTCCTACTGTGACTAAACCCCTCACGGGTCAGAAGAGGGTGTGGCGCCACATTGTTCAAGACCCAGAATCAACCCTTAATGGAGCAATTTATCTACTTACCCCTGCCTCGGGGAAGGAGTGAATTTCATCTTGTGTAGCTGTGTTCCTTAACTCCCCAATCAGACGAATCCCCAAAATGGTAGAATTGTTGAGTCAGCGATCTAGCCACTCTCACCCATACAAATCAAAGGACCACCCTCATAGGCAGAAGTTCACAACTCACTCCGGATTCAAGTCGTGTTACCTATGGTCATCCTGATGAAATGGAAGTCTCTATTAAGAACGGTATTATATAATGAGACTACTCATTTTGTGGTCCAGTCTTATACAAACTACTTTGTATAGAATATCCCCGCTCACATGTCTCCACATGAATTATCAAGATCAGATCATTTGTAGCACTTTACAAGAATTGTAACACCTACGCGGGCCATACTCGTAGTGTTACCCGGATAAGGTACCCAGCCTTATCCATCTACTGCAGACCATTTAGGTTATCACTTAAACACGATCCACCCTATGTCACCACATATATGTTAAAGTTACAACGATAACCTTGGATGTTAGTTTATTGGTTTGTGGTTAATGCAATTAAAATATCAAATTTTTTATAAACAATGAATAAAATATCATATATTTTACTAAATACAAATTGAGTTTGTTCATACAATGTTTATAAACTGTAGAACCCTACGAGATTTAAGGCATCAACCCCAACAATAATTACTATAATTTATTTAATACATCATAATATAAAGAATTTATGCGAGGAATTAAATGTTTGAATACGATTCAAATATTAATTATATGAATTAGATTCATATAATTAAATTTTAGTGTAAATATGATTTATATTAAATACTATAAGAGAAAGAAAAGAAACTATAGGTTATATATCGTATATGATATAATTTCAAAACTATATTATATGTTATATATGATATAACTATGATTGCATAATATATAATAAGTTGGTTATTATATATATATCTGTTATAGTTTTAATTGTGAATTAAAATTATTTATTAATTATTTTATTATTAAATAATTTGTTACTTAATTTAATTTTAAGTAGGGGGGGGGGGATTTACAACTTCTTCTCCATCTTTTTCTCTCTACCACTCATGTAAGAAGTAGTGGAAGCCTCTCTTTGATATACATGCAAAAAAGAAAAGAACGATACAGAAACAGGTTGTTCTCTGTAAAGTTTTTTTTTTGGCTTCCCAAGGTTTTTTTTCTCTAAAAAAATTCTTCCTTCTCCCTCAATCCCAAAACACTCTAGAGTCCACACCTTCTAGATTCTCACCAGAGAATATTGACAGATTTGATTGAAGAACATCTTCAAAGGGTAAGGTTTCCTAAATCTTTTTGGTTTTTTTTTTTTTTTTTGGCATGTTGTATAATTTATTTTTTCCCTGATGCATGTGCTATAAAAATGTTTTTTTTAAAAAAAATTGGGAATTGGGATGATCCACTTCCGCTGCGATCCCTTTCACAGGGGTTCTTTCAAGTTCATGTATTCATATAATAGTCATGGATCTTTAGTTTATTGGATTTAGTCTTTACAAGTGCAATTCACATATTAGACAACAGTTTTATTGAATAAACATCAATAACATCTTTACTGATAATAGAATATGTTTAACATTACAAACTTCGAGTTTTAGGACATACAACCCAACATATACTCTATATATTATGCATGCATGTCGTATCCTAACACTCATGCATGCATCATTGCATCATGGCAACTGTCTAACTTCATTGGTCGAGCTAAGGAGAATTAGAGCATATATTGTCATTACCGATCGAATAATTATATTGTTTTTAAAAATAAATTGAGCATGTTAATTGCACCAGCAAGATTCATGTTGTTGGGTTGTATGTCCTGAAACTTGCAGTTTGAATCTGTGAATTGCACTTGTAAAGTCTAAATCCAATAAACTAAAGATCCATGGCTATTATATCAATACATGAACTTTATGTGGAGACATAAGAGTGGATCAAGTTCAGTAAATAGCCAAAATGGTCTATAGTATACGAATAAGGCTGGGTACCTTATTCTGGTAACACTATCGAATGCGGCCCACTCTGTGGTTGTTACAATTTGTTGTAAAGTGCTATAACGAAGTGATCCTGATTTTTTCATGTATTGACATGAGGAGCGGGGGTGTCCTATGCAATGAGTTTGCATAAAATCGAACCAAGAATTAGGTCACTCTTACTTTATAACGTTGTTTACTGTTTAAGACTAACTATCTCAAAGCGATGAACTAGGTAACTTGACCTTAATCCAGAGCTAATTATGAACTTCTATTTATTCGGGATTATTCTTAGATCTGTACGGGTGAGGGTTGATTCAACAGCGCTGACTCAATAAACCTCCCATTTTTGGGGTAAAATCGGATAAATAGTTGGGGACATAGGGTGCAAGATGGAATTCACTCCTGCCCGCTTTTAGAGATAGTAAAGAGGTTGTTCCCTTAAATGTTGACTCTGAGTCTTGAACAAGGGACTCCACTCTCTCATTGGCCTGAGAAGGACTCGTTTTAGTGATTGGATCACAAACCAAATGTTTATTAGAGAATCAGTGAGGACTTAAAGAGCAAGATGTAATCTCGGGGGTAAAACAGCTTTTGACCCAGCCTTTATTACAAACAACCTGTGAAAAGTTAACTTACTAATCATGGTTATATCAAGTGGACATAATATAACTACAGTGAGGGAGTGCAACTACTGGGCTTTAGTAAAGTGACCCAGTAGTTAACGAATGATGGTTAATTAGGTTAGAGAGTTTAATCGGTTAAACGTGGATTGTTGGAGCCTATGATCTGTAGGTCCATGAGGTCCCTCTACTAGCTCATATCGGACTAAACCTTAGAACAGTGTGGCGAACGAATTTGAAGTGTTCAAATTCGATTTTTGGAGCAAAGTATTAAATATATACGATATATTTAACCTAATGTTTAATTGTGAATTAAACTAAAGAGAGAGAAAATAAGAGATGTTTAAATAAGATTTAAATATCAAGATTATGAATAGGGGTTCACAAATTTGAGATAAGTGCTGGATTTAGTATTAAAATAAATTAATTAAATTGTTTAATTAATTATTGAATATTAATTTAATTTTGAAATTGATTATTAGAATTAATTTAAATCAATTTTAAAATTAAATGGAATTGGTCAAAATTGCATTAAAAGTCAAGTTGTTGACTAGGTCAAAAATGCAATGAAAGTCAAATTGTTGACTTTTGACTTTTGAAAGTCAAAAGATCAAATTTGTTGACTTTGGACTTTGAGAGTCGAACTTTGACCAAATTAGTGGAAAGATCCAACATTTGTGACGGGGAAATATCAACTTTTGCATGGCTAAGTGTTGTCTTCATTTGAAGATACTTGTCTCACTAAATCTCACTTTAAGTTAGTGGAATTTTGAGTGTTAAATTCTCATCAAACTTAAAGTTGTATGTTTGTATGTATTGGTCTTTAAAAGAGAGTGTTTAATGCTTTTGAAGAACTATTGGCCATAGTGGAATTGGATGAGATTATGTGATAATCTTATTGCAATTTTCTCTCAAAGTTTTAGCTTTTTTCCTCTTCAAATTAGTCACTCATCGGATCCCACCATCTCGTTCTAAGGCCGAAGAATAGTCGGGAAGACTCTTGTGGTGGTTTATGAACCGTTCGTCATAAGATTGAAGCTGATTTGGAGAATATTTCAAAGACTACAGAGGTTGTATTCTTTTCCCCTTTTACTTGTTTGATTGCATGCATGCCTATTTTTGTAATTAATCTAATTAGAGTACTTTAAATTTGTTTTTCTTCCTTTGCACATGTGTTCGTTCCATCACATGCATATGCATTATTCCATCGCATCTCAATAGTTGAAATCATGAGTCGAGCCAAAAGAATTGCAGCACATGTTTCCAGACATTTCTAGTGCATAATTGCTTAAGTCAATCAAGCATGTCAATAAAATGTCTCTGTTCACTGTATTCAGTAGACTTATACAACCACGTCATTGCATCGTCACACATCAAATGTTAATCAAGCCATAGAATAGGGCACATGTGTCTCATACATTGTAAATGCATAATTCATTATTAGCTTTAAATTATACATATTTTTACATAAGGAAGTCTATGCCTATCATGTTCCATTCGTAACATTAGGACAATGTATTCGTTTGACTCACATATGTAATTTACCTAAGCTTAAGTTCATCACGTCAATAGGACCTTGCATAGCTTGCACCATATAAATGTTTCAAGTAAAGCTCATACCTTTGCTCAACCTTAAGTACTGCTTATGAGAACGGTTTAATTTTCTTATTCATGCATGTAGATAATCACCATAAACAAGAGTTTTCAAAGTTCACTGAGAAAGGGTTGATCTAGTGTGTTTTCAAAGGAATTAACCTTTTAAGCCATTTCTATTGGTTAAATCGAACCAGCTTGTTAATTAGCTAAGCTCGAAAGCTAGTCAAGTCAGGTTTGTTTATTGTATTGTTTGTCAAATTAAACCTCGTTGTTTAGTTGAGGTTGAAGCCTTGTTAGGTCGTGTCTATTTCTTCAATTATTGGTTAAATCAAACCAGCTTGCCAATTAACTAAGGTTGAACCCTAGTTGAGTCATGCCCATTTATTTTAGTGTTGGTTAAATCGAAACAGCTTGCTAATTAGCTGAGGTCGAAGCCTGGTCGAGCCAGGTTCGCTTATTTTACTGTTTATCAAATTAAACCTCGTTGTTTAGTTGAGGTTGAAGCCTTGTTAGCCATGTCTATTTCTTCCATAGTTGGTTAAATCGAACTAGTTTGTTAATTGGCTTAGGTCAAAACCTAGTCGAGTTGGGTCCATTTATTTAATTTTGGTAAAATTGAACCAACTTGCTAATTAGCTGAGGTCGAAGTCTGGTCGAGTCAATCCGCTTATTTTACTATTCGTCAAATTAGATCTCACTGTTTACTTGAGGTTGAAGTCTTGTTAGGCTATGTTAAATCAAAACAATTTGCTAATTAGCTGAGGTTGAACCCTGGTTGAGTCAGGTCCATTTATTTTGTTGTTTGTCAAATTCAACTTTGTTGTTTTAGCTACGATCAAAGCCTTGTTAGGTCATGCTCATTTTCTTTATGGTTGGTTAAATAAAACTTTGCTAATTAGTTGAGGTCAAAGTCAGTCGAGTCATGTCCATTTATTTTACTGATTGATTAAATCGAACCTTGCTATACAGCTAAGGTTGAACCCTGGTCGAGTCAAGTCTGTTTGTTTTACTGACAGTTAAATCGATACTTGGTCAAGTCAATTTCATCACTTTTTCTAAATAAATTTTCGTCTCCCTAATACTATATCTTCTACCTTTATCTACCATTTCAATTCTTCAAGAATATACAAAGGGGGCAAATTGTAGACATTGTATTTAGTCTGGTTCATTTTTTAAACTATATATATTTTCATCATCATCATCATCATCATTATTATTGCTTAAGAAAGAGTAAAAAAAAATATTTTCATTTGGTTTTTCTTTCAAAGAGATTTAGGGGGGAAAATGCAAGAATGAACATATTTTTTACACAAAAAAAAAAAAAAAAAAAAAAAGAAAGAAAGAAAGAGAGAAAGAAAAGAAAGAAAAAAAGAAAAAAGGAAAATATATATCTTCATCTCCCGCATTCTCTTAGTCTTCCCCTTCATTCTCCTTCTCCCATTCTTTTCTCCTCACTTCTCTCTTCCTTGACTACATTTGTTTACTTTGTGCTAATTTAAGCCCCAAAAATGGACAAGGGGAGGAGAGTAGAGGAGAGGTGGGGAAAAAAATACATGGAGAGGAGATTAGAAGGAAATACAAAGAGAGAAATTGAGAGTGGTGAGAAGAAAACATATGGGAAAGTTTAGGCAAAATGATAAAGAAAAAAAGTGAAAGAAATCATGGCAAATTTCAAGACAAACTTCGGTGAAGATTTTGACACATTAAACTCACACATTCCAACAAAGAGTCAGGCGAACTAAACTACAAACTCCCGTGCTCGATGTTGTCGAAATAGTCATCGATTTGCGTAGCCAAATAACTCCATCAGAGACCCACATCTAGACGACACTTCAAATCACACCTGGGAAGGAGGACAATTTAGAAAGGGAACTATCCATTTTTTTCCTATAGAACCTCTGCAAACAAGAGGATTTAATCGAATCTAACAAATTTCTGTGTGTGGAGTTCAAATAAATATGAAAATGAAATATAAAAGATCAATTCGAATTTGAATATCATAATAGTGGATATAGTCCTGATTCAACGGGTTAAGTCCACATACTTTTTTTTTTTTTTTTTTTTGTTGATTTCAATATTTATAATTGATTGGAATAATGGGAAATGGGAATTTTTTTTTAATTTAAAGAAACAACTTGTTATGGTTCATTAATATAATGATAGATTTCCAACAAAGATCCACCTCAGGCGTGCAACGCAAAACCTCTAACGATGGTTGTGCGACTTCCGACGAACGGCGTGTGAACTACCGACGAATGTAAAGCCGCAACCCACCTGAAAAATGAGAAGAAAGAAGAGAAAGAGGTTAAAGAATAAGAGGTGAAAGAAGATAAATCATAATGGAGAGAAAGAAGATGAAATTTTGGTAAAGTTGATGGACCTTTTTTTTTTTTATCATTTTTGTTTCTTTCCTTATTTTATATATTCTCCAAAACCTTTCTTTTATGAATTTCACATCAATTTTATTTTCATATTATTTGAAATTTTCAAAATGAATTTTCAAATTGCTTCTAATTAAAAAAAAAAAAAAAATCAATTGGACTTAACTACACATTTAGATAGAGTTGTAATTTAGTGTTAATGGAGTTTTATAAATAAATTTTCATTTGATTTTCTCATTCACAATTTCTAATAACTACTACAAACATTTCAGTTTTCATCTTGATTTCAAGGGAATTCTAAAAAGAATTCCTATTGTAAGCCTTCAATTAGTTTTAAATGAATTTTGAATCATTCCAATTTGAATTTTTTAAAAACAATCCCAATTTCATATTTTCATAAATGAATTTTAACTTATTTTAACTTAGTTCTAATTCAATTTTTAATAAATTTTAATTTCATTTAGGTTTAATTTCTAAAATATTTCAAATTTATTTTGATTTGATTTCTCTAAATAAATTCAATTTGATTTAAATAGATTTGAAATCATTTCAAAATAACTTGATTTTAATTTAAAGTTTTCGAAACAATTTCAATTTCATTTAAATTTGATTTTTTTAAAATAAAGTTTCGATTTGATTTTCACTTTGGTTTATGAAATAAAAATTTAAATCTTGAACGGCTTACATCACTTATTTTATATCGATTCATATTTTAATTTTAAAATGTGATTTGATCATGAGACATTTCATAAACATCATGTTAATTATTTGATGGAGTTGAAATTGTTAAACGTCTCAAATTCTTGAAGTAAATGTTTTATCTAATTAGAGAATTCACACATAAACATATTTGAGGTAAATGTTTTACTTGATCAGAAAATTCATACATAAACATATTTGAGGTAAATGTTTTATCTAATTAGATAATTCACACGTAAATATGATAACAAATTAACGGATGCTTGTCTGCTCACAAAATGTTGACCCTAATTTATTAAAATTTGATTTAGTGAGACATTGTTTAACGACCGGATCCTTACATATTATGGTCCGACCGCTACGACATGCATACTTAGACTTTTCTATCATGAGATGAGTTTTGGCAAAAATCTCAAAAGAACATATCTAAGATTTTATTAATTAGGTAGAAAACTATATAACAAGTTTATTTTACAAAACACCAGGATCCATGAAACATTAGCGTAGTGGTGCAAAAATGCATATGCCTATACAATAGGATGAGTATAGTTCTCACATAGGGTAGTGACCAAATGCACAATCACATGCAACATGTCCTGAAAACATAGGGTTGGGACCAAAAACATATAATAACATGTGGTGGTCAATTATGCTTCTAACATAAATTTCTCCGCCCTGATAGGAAGATGAGGACTTAGGCGGAAACTAACTCATCTGATGATTAGCGGGTCATGCAATCAGTAGGGCCAGAGTCGCATCCAACATCAACCATTAACATAAACGTAAGATTGGACTAGAGGGGTGCAACCATTCATACCCTGTTAGTCCCTAGCATAAACTTGACATAGAATTGAGTCTAGAGGGGTGCAACCATACATGCCCTGCTAGCTCTAGAAGCATAACATTTATCTAATTAAAATTTAATCTTATGAACAAACATAATGCATGGGGTCCCTTGTTGATAAACGTATTTTAAACATGTAATGCAACATAACAATAACATAATTATGCAACATATTAAAGGTACACTACCATGAAACACTGATGAGCTAACTACTTACCTTGATTGCGATCCTAGTTATTCCTTATTATTCTTTATGGTTTAATCAGAGCTTTCCCTCTTAAATCAGAAGGAAATTTGGGCAGCACTTCCCTCGCGTTTCCTCCTTCAAACTAACAAAATTACTTCACCCTTTTCACACGATTTTTACTACTGAGTTTTATTTGAGAATGAGTTTAACTTCCAACCTAAAGCCTCCTATTTATAGCCGTTTCCAACTTTTCTCTGTGTGACAACCCATCCTACAAATGGCTTCTTTAAAATTACTTAGATTTAAGAATTTCTCTTAATAAAACACCTAATTTTGGTTAACGTTTGCCCTTACGTCTTCAACATTTGTTTGTATTCAATTTTAGGGTTCTCCATGTATAATCTATAAGATTGTGGCCAAATTCAACACATAATCCACGCTTCTGTCCAAATCTCGCTCTTTCTGTTCTCAGAATCTCGCTCTCTCCAGCTTTCTCGCTGGTTTGGCTATCGCGACTCTCGCTCTCGCTCCTGCTCTCTCCCACTGTCTCGCTGAGAATCTCACTCTCTCTACTCTCGCTCTCTCCAATTGTCTCTCCAATCTCGCTAGTTTTCACGCGTGGGTTGCCTTCACTGCTTGTGGATTCCACTTCCCCATTTTAACTCTTTCAAATTTTAAGAGTATATGGGCAATTAATTCGTCTCCAATTCTTCCAATGAGCAGTGCTCAAACAAAAAGTTATCTACTGCCTTTGTCTCCTGAATTAGCTAGCGTCCAATTTCTAATTAACCCTCTCTGATTCTGCCCCTTATTCATTATTTTTGGATAATCAATAAATTTCTTATTTTTTTTCAATTCTAAATTTCCACCCGATTTTCCTATTAAGTTTATATATTTTCATTCTTAATTATATATTTATTTGTTTTCCTGCTTTCTAAATTATGGTTAGGGTATTACATTTACCACCCCTTTAAATAAAATTTCGTCCCGCTTAACATTTGACATTTAATTCCCTGTAGTGTATGCGTACAAATTTGGGTTGTTACAATCTTCCCCCTTAAGAACTTTCGTCCTCGAAAGTTTCTTAGTTCTTAAGCAGATAGGGGTATTTGACTTTCATCTCTTCTTCTCGTTCTCATGTAGCTTCTTCTACTTGCTAATTTCTCCAGAGAACCTTCACTAAACTTATTTCCCGATTACGAAGTGACTTTTTTTCTCTTGCTAGGATGCAAGTTGGAGTCTCTTCATATTCCAAGTTTTCACTTATTTGTAGAGGTTCATAATTTACTACATGTGATGGGTCAAACACATATTTCCAAAGCATCGATACATGAAAGACATTATGTATTTTAGAAATGGTGGGTGGTAATGCTAATCGATAAGCTACTTGGCTAATACGTTCTAATATTTCAAAGAGTCCAATAAAGCGGGGGCTAAGTTTGTCTTAATGTAGGTCTTGCAATTAACTGTACTATTTAAATTGTGAAGGTTTTTGGTATTAGTGAGAACTCAACTCTTTCAAGGTCATCCATTATGTATTTGGAGATGGTACTTAGGGCTGTTGTATGAGCGCTGCTAAGAGCATCAGCAACAATGTTAGCTTTTCCTGGATGATAGAGGATCTCACAGCCATATTCTTTGACTAATTTTAACCATCTTCGTTGCCTCATATTTAACTCTTTCTGGGTAACGAAGTACTTAAGGCTTTTATGATATGTATAAATTTGGATCTTTTTCCATATAAGTAATGTCTCTATATCTTTAAGGCAAAGACTACGACAGCTAACTCCAAGTCATGAACAGGATAATTTTGTTCATAAGGTTTTAGTTGTCTTGAAGCATACGCTATTACCTTTCCGTGTTGTATCAATACACAACCAAGCCCATTATTCGATGCGTCACTGTACACAGTTAAACCCCCTAATCCGTCAGGTATAGTGAGTATAGGGGGCTATGGTCAACTTTCCTTTTAGTTCCTGGAAGCTTTGCTCACATGCTTGGTTCCAGACAAAAGGATTATTCTTCTTGGTGAGGTTAGTTAAGGGTAATGTTATACTTGAGAAATTCTTCACAAATCGTCTATAATATCCTGCTAATCCAAGGAAGCTTCGCACTTTGCTGACTGTTGTTGGGCGAGGCCACTTTCTAACTGTTTCAATCTTAGCAGGATCCACTGAAATTCCTTCTTGCTTTACGATATGCCCTAGGTAGGCAACTTATCGCGTCCAAAACTCACATTTGGAGAATTTGGCATACAACTTTTCATTTCTTATTATGGAAAGGACGTCCCTAAGATGCTTTTCATGTTCTGCCTTAGACTTGGGATAGACCAAAATATCATCTATAAATACGATCACGAAGTTATCAAGATGGTCCTTAAAAATTCTATTCATCAAGTCCATGAAGGCTGCTGGGGCATTCGTTAATCCAAAGGGCATCACAACGAATTCATAATGCCCATATCTTGTTCGGAAAGCAGCCTTGGGTATATCAGACTCCTTGATTCGTAGTTGATGATATCCAGATCGTAAATCTATTTTGGAGAATACTGAGGCTCCTTGTAATTGGTCAAATAGGTCATCAATTCTTGGGAGTGGGTACTTATTCTTTATTGTCAAATTACTCAACTCCCGATAATCTATACATAAACGCATTGATCCATTCTTTTTCTTAACAAATAAGACAGGTGCTCCCCATGGAGATACGCTAAGGCGTATAAATCCCTTATCTAACAATTCTTGTAATTGTATTTTGAGTTCTTTTAATTCCGCAGGTGCCATTCTATATGGTGCTTTAGATATTGGTTCAGCTTCGAGAATTAGATCTATACAAAATTCTATTTCTCGACTAAATGGTAAACCTGGTAACTCTTTTGGGAATACATCTTCAAATTCTCTTATTACAGGAATGACCTTAATTTCATCATTTTGGTTTCGTAAATCCATTACGCTTGCTAAATATGCCCAAGCCCCATGGTTGAGCAAATATTTAGTTTTTAAGGTTGAAATTATTCTTGGGGCTGATTGTGTATTAGAACTCTTAAACTTAAACTTGGTTCCTGTTGGAAAGATGAATATGACCTCTTTATTATGGCAATCTATGCTTGCATAGTTTGCTGCTAACCAGTCCATACCTAGTATTATGTCGAAATCACTTATGTCTAGGATGATAAAGGTTACCCCTAGTTTATGTTCTGATATTGACAATTCACAATTTTCTACTACTGAGTGAGCCAACATAGATATTCCGACAGGAGTAGCTACGGATAGAATGTAGCCTAAGGGTTTTGATGTTAATTGAGCATGTTGTGCAAATGTTGTAGAGATGAATGAATGACTAGAGCCTGAATCAAATAAAGTGAAGGCATAATACCCGAGGATGGGTAATGTACCTGTAACCTTGCTGGGAAAATTCTGAAAAACCCTACTCAACACTCACTTGTTCCATCCTCAATTTCAGCTTATTTAAAAGTGTTTCCACCATACACTTCCTTCTTGAGCATAGTGGAGAAGATTCTTGGTGGTGTCATTATTGAAGATTCAAGCTCTATCTTGGTGGAATTCTACTGAATTCGTGGAAGAGATCTTCAAAGTTAATATGTGTTTCAAACCCTCACTTATGGAATATCAATAATAACCACATGTTTAAAACTCAATCTAAATGTAGTTAAGTGCTTGAGTGATTTTGAAGTCTTCTGTTGCATGTTATATTACTCCTTAAAGAGACAATACATATTGGATCAGTTTTTAAAGTGATAAACCTAAATAGGTACTTAATATATGGAAGGGGTTGGGTACTTTAATCCTGTTGATACTACGAGTATGACACGTTTTTTAGGAATGTTCACAAATTATTGTAAGAGTCACATGAATTTGATCCTAATCATTTACATGTATTAGACAATACGAGACAAACGATTTTCTATCTACACAAATATGAAGTTTTCGTATAAAGATCAGACTATGAAATGTTTAGTCTCATATACGATGAGACTATTGTTCAATAACAATTTCCACTAGGATGACCATAAAGTAAACCTGACCTTAATCTTAGTGAGTTTTGAGAACTCCTGCTTATTAATGACGGCTCCTTTGAATTGTATGGTTGGAAGTGGGGGCATAGATCGCCGACTCAACAAACCTAACCATTTTGGGATTCATGCTCGAAATTGGAGAGCTAAAGAACACCTATCTACACAAGATGAAATTCCACTCCTTCACACAAAAGTAGGGGTAAGTAGATAAATTGCTCCCTTTAAGGCTAATTTTCGGGTCCTTGAACAAATGTGGCACCACACCCTCTCCTGCCCGAGAGGGGTTTTAGTCATAGTAGGACATGATCTTGATAATAGTGTATTAAGCAATGCATCGGAAGTAACAAGGATCATTAAGCATTCTAATTTATTAATTTTTGGCTAAAATAAAACATACTATATAATCATAATTAAAGGGTTTCAGGAATACCTTTGTAGAACCTTCTTTAATCTCGAGTCCAGTTGCAATCCCTCTCCGAAATCTCGTTGCAAATCCACTCAAGAACTTCTTACGATTGAGTTGTGGACTCAGAATAAGTTTGAATTGAAGGGAACTTGGAGAAGAGCTCACTGCACTATCCACTTAAAGAAACACCTTTCTTCAACTCGAATTTTTAAGCAAAAACCCTATTCATCCTCTTCATTCCACTTCCATCTTCTCTACCTTATTGCAAAGACTTCATCAAAGAAGATGACTGCATAGATTCAAGCTCGTACTTGATTATTGAATCCAAACTTTAAGTGGACATTGTGAGCTGGTTTTATTGAGTAAATGAGTATAATCCTCTATTTCAAAATTCATGTTCAAATTTCAAATTTTCATATTGGTTTCTAAAGCCAAATTTTGATTATCAAAAATTTCATTTAAAAAAGTATTATTAATTTTAAAAAATTAAGTTTCATACAATTAATTCTCTAATTAATAATAATTAATTAATTAAATAATTTAATTAATTCTAATTAATTTTACGCAAATTCTACTTTCATGAATTTAATATTTAAATCTTTTTGACAATATTAATTAATTTTCGGTTCTGTTTAATTCTAAATTTGAACGTTTTCGAATTAACTTATCAAGCTACTCTAAGCTAATCCATTGTGACGAGTAGTAAAGCACCACATGGACCTAAGATCATGGCTCCAACGAATCCAAGAAATTAGTTGCTAAACCTTTTAGCATCGAATTAATCTCCATTGTTAACTAATGGTCACTCCACTAAAGCCCATAGTGCACTCCCTTCACACTGTATTTTTAGATATATTATATCCACATGATTTAAACCTTAATTAGTAATGTCCGACACACTTATAAGGTTGTTCTAATAAACGACTAGGTTCCAAATTTCTGTTTTGCCCCCGAAGAATTACGTCTTGTTCCTTAAGTTCCTACTTGATCCTATATTGAACATGGTTTGTGATCCAGTCACTAAACCAGATCCCCTTTCCACCCTGTGAAAGGGTGGGACCACCATGTTTAGAACTAGATTCAGTATTTAGGGAACAAACCCTTTCTTCTATTCTAAAATCGGTAAAGGCGTGAATTCTGTTTTGCACCCTATGTCTGCAGCCTATCTACCCAGTTTTTACCCCTAAAATGGGAGGCTTTATTGAGGCCGACGCTGTGAGCCAACCTCACTATGCAATTTAAAGATAATCCCGAAATAACACAGAGATTCAGTAGTTTTAGCTCAGGATTAAGATCGAGTTACCAAGCGTCAATCTAAGTGAAATAGTTACGACCTATTGCAGTAAACAACGTTGAATAATAAAGTAAGAGTGATCTAATTTTTCTTGGTCTGATCTTATGCAAACTCAATTATATAAGAACACCCCCACTTCCTCATTTCAGTACATGTAACAAATTGTTGTAACATACCTCAAAACGCCGCAAAAAGTACCAAGTGATCTATAAACTATCCGAGATTCATTAATTTTAGCAGACAATGAAAGCATGCTTTCGGCAGAAATAAATGGGATTTCATGACATACCTTTTGTAGAACGTTTCTCAAGCTTGAATTTTCTAAACTGCGAAATCTCCTATCTGAATCTTGTTGTATGAAGTAACTCAAAATCATTCCTAAATAACCTCTTGGTGCTTCTAGCGATTAGAACTAGTGGGACTCAATAAAAGCCTGAAATTAAAATGGTGGAGACAAACTTAAAAGCAGCAATCCCAAAACGAATAGAGCACCCTTCTTCTCACGAATTTTTCAGAGAAATCCTTTCGGTTGGCATATTTTTCAAAAATCACTCCAATTTCGTTCAAATATATTGCAAACAATCATGTAAAGAGATTAAGTTTACCATGAGATGCATCATGCCTTGGAGTTAATGAGGATTCTTAGAAGTTCGGTTGTTTACATGAGATGCAACTCATGCTTGGAGTTAATGAAGGAATTTAAGAAGTGGGTTGTTAGTGAGTTACTTGATGAAGACAATGGGAAAAAACTAATTTTTCCATTTTGAGTGTTTTTACCTTCCTCTTTTCCAATTTATCAAAAAATTGATTTCTATAAATCAATTTTTATTTATAAAATTGAAATATTATTAATTTTATAATATTAATTTCATAAATTATTTTCTTAACAAAATTATTAAAGCGAATTAACAATTTTAAATAATTTAAATTATAATTTTAATATTCAAATATTAATTAATTTTACACAATTCCATCTTCAAATATTTAAATCATATTTAAATATTTTTTTCTCCAATCCGTTTTAAATTCTTAATTTGAACATTTCAAAATTAACTTATTCATGCTACTCTAGAGTTAATCCATTTACGAGCTAAGTAGGGGAGAACCCTCGCGCGAACCTACAGATCATGGGCCTTTCCACATCTCGAGATTGATCGTTAAACTCATTAGACCAAACTAACCCCCATTAGTTAACTAATGGGTGATTCCAACCTAAGTCTATACTGAACTCCCTCACTGTGGAATAATTAATATCCACTCAAATATGACATGATTAGTAAGTTGAACCCTTATAGGTCGTTCGTAATACCAAGTTGGGCGAATCCTCTGTTTTACCCCGAAATTACCTCTTGTTCCTTAAAGTCTCACTGATCCTAATTAACAATTGGTTTGTGATTCAATCAACAAATCAAAATCCTCTCGCAGCCAATGAGAGGTGTGAGGCCTCTTGTTCAGACCCAAAATCAGCACTTAAAGGAAACAACCCTCTCACTAACCCTAATCGGGTAGGAGGTGAATTCCTCTTGCACCCTATGTCCCCAATTATTCATCGATCTTATCCTCAAAATGGGAGGATTTATTGAGCATAGACTTGTCGACTCTCACCGTTGTAGATCAAAGGTCCCGACAAACAGGAGTTCATAGTTACTCAGGATTAAGGTTAAGTTATCTAGGTCATCGCTTTGAATAGTAGTCTTAAATAGTAAACAGCAATTATAAAGTAAAAGTGACTGGTTTCATGTCCGATTTGTACAAAACTCATTTTCACAGGACGCCCCCACTCTCATGTCACAAATGACAAATTAGGCTTACTTCGTATGTAGCAACTTTACAACTCTTGTAAACAACTCAGAGCAGGCCACAAATCCAAATAGTGTTACCAAATAACACCCTAAAACCTTATTCATATACTATAGATCATTTTGATTATTTACTAAAACTTGATCCACTTATATGTCTCCACATAAAGTTCAGTACTCATGTAATAATCATGGACTTTAGGTTTATTGGATTTCTAAAAACAAAATATTTAACAACACTTATGAATTTCAGAAATAAGTCTATGTTTACAAAACCACGAGTTTTAGGACATAAACGCTAACACAAAATCTGGATCACTTCGTTGTAGTATCTTACAACAACTTGTAACACTATAGAGTAGCCACATCCAATATTGCCTACAGAATAAGGTACTAACCTTAATCATGTACTATAGATCAATTTTAGCTATTTATTTTAACGTGATCCATCTCTATGTCTCCTACATAAAGTTCAAGTATTCATATTAATAGTTGTGGATCTAAATTTATTGGATTTTAGACTTTTACGTATGCAATTTAATAGATATTAATAATAAGTTTATTGACTATAGAATATGTTTTTATCTTTTCAGACGTTAAAGGCGGCCTCAACTATGGCTATCGAAATGAAGAGTCAAGGTTAGGAATGGACCTACAAGAAATTCCTATCCATTTTTGGAGTTTTAAGTTGTTCCAGAATTTATTTAAAAAAATTTCCATATGCTACAACTCTAGAGGGGATAGTATCGTTTAAACGACTGGCAAGGGCCACCTAATAAAACCAGCAAGCCACAACAATAAAATCTCACTAAATCAAAACTAAATGGAGAGATTGCAAGACAATTGACACATATCCTTCACTCACTTACTAGAACTACTTCCCCTTCACTGGTATTGACTCTTTACAAACACTTTTGCGAATGAGGTCACTCCCAAGGTGACACGAAGTGTCATAGAATCTGCAACGTGTGAACTATGTGGGAACATGGAGGTTGAAATCTCTGTATCATATACTTGAGTTATGTTGAACAATTCCCCTTATTCACTGAAATCTAGATTTATGCAAATAACTTCGAAATGGAGATCACTCCTACAGAGTGACAACGAAGTACCGCTTAAATCTCGATTATGAACTCTTAGGATGTGAGAGCTAAATAATAACGTATGTATATGTATTATTAATCTCCCACAAATGCTCTAATAACTTTATCATTATGACAAGAAATTATTAAACTCCCACTAGAGTGTTCTATTAATATGGGTAAAATATACTTAAGGTTCCTTTTTAGGCTAAATTAAAGACAACCCTAAGTCTAAGTGGTTATCCAAGCAATAATTCTTATAATTGGATTTTAAACCTACAATGTCCTAAGTGAATAAACCGTTTTAATTACCTCACACCACTCACGTCTGGCTCCATAAAACCATTTAACAACACCTCAATTATTTAGCCATAAATCCCTAGGTAAGGAAGTGTTTCATAACTGTCAACTTAATAACGCCCAGCCCTTAGACGGGATTAATAACCCGGTTGCGTTTGTAACTGTATTTAATAAGATAGCACCTATTTGTGAACTATTAAAACAAGTGTTCAACCTACCGTGAGCATCGCGAATTTATCTTTGTAAAAGAGTTTTTAATGTCAATCCAATTTTATAAACAACTTGAGTGAGAAGAATTAGACCATGCATTTACACGTCCAACAACATAGCAGTTCAAAGGAGATTCAAATTTAATATAACAGTTATATTACAATAACAGGAAACCCTAAAACATGCATTACTAGTATCATTATAACAAGATAATAACATATACATAATGCATATAATTATGCTTCCTCTATTGGTGGGATTTATGGGAATTTTAAATTCTACATGGCATACTGTACGGCACATACAAAAGATTTTTTTTAATTATAACATACATCACATGCATAAATAATTAACACAAACTGATATGGTTTTAGTTTTGGCCCTAAACAAGCAAAACAAAAGCCTAAGAAAAAAATAACAATTAAATGCTCCAAATAGCTTCCGTAACTGCTCCAAAACCTGACCTAACAATCTTGAACTCGAGAACATGAACTCACTGACCTGGACCATATCGAAAGCCTTTTCTCGAACAGTGTGACATCGGTAAAGTTTGAGAGAAAACACCTATTCAACCATACGATATCCTCCGATGGTTGCTCAGAGTAGTCCACGGAGCTCAAAGTTGTCAAACCGGTTAAAAAAAATCTATTGGACTCAAACTCGAAATAATCTCACTCCTAGCGTTGAATCTCACTCGGAACTTATGATCTCATACGTTGCTAAAGGCTTTCGAAATTCTACGCTCTTGAATCGTGGATTCAAAATTTGCTCACTCAAACTGTGAATCGTGCTCAGCTTGAAAATTCCATTAGAATCTCGCTCGAACTTAGAAATCTCACACTCAGAACATTGAGTTTCAAAAAATTCTCCGCTTGAACTTCAAATCTCGCTCGAAAATTCCTAATAAATCTCGCTTGAAAACTTGAGAAAATCTCGCTGTTGTTCATGGAATCTTCGCTGAGTTGAAAGGAAATCTCCACTTGAAAAATTCTTCGCTCTCGATCGCGAATTTGGGTCAAGAATCGACATTGTTACTTCGCTCTCGATGGACATTCTCGCTCGAAGCTTGAACAACGAGATTTGAGCAGAAGTTGAAGAACTAGTTCCTGCCTACTCAACCTTCTTCACTTCTTTCTTCATTACAACTTAATTCAACTCTAAATGACTCCAAATAATTACAAACTCTTGAGCAACATAATAAGCCTCGTTTCAAGAAAGAGCCAATTGCAAAATTTATCAAGGAATAAAAAAAAGAAATTAAATTCCAAAACTAAGAAAAACCATAATCAAGTTCACCATTTTCATATAACTCATGAAAAACACCACACCACACCAAAATTGAGAACCAAAAAATTGAATGCTTAAATGATGCTCTGATACCAATTGAAGGAGTAATATCAACATTCAGCGGAAGAAACAGGAATCATTAAGCATTCTAAATTCATCTCATTTTTTTGGCTATAAATAAAACATGCTCATACAATACATAAGAGGTTTCAAAGCAATACCTTTCTTAGAACTTCTTTAATCTCAAAATTAAGTTGCAAATCCTCTTCAAATCTCGTGTGAACCAACTCAGAGACCTTATTACTCTGGAGGCTATAGATTTGAGTTGTGGGACTCAAGAAAGCTTGAATGAAAGGGAACTTGGAGAGGGCTCGCTGCTCCATCCACTTGAAGAACCACCTTCTTCATTCAACTCGAATTTTCAGCAAAAAAACTCTATTCATCCTCTTCATTCCACCTTGCGCAGCTTCATATCAAACTTATTGCAGGACATTCATGCAAGAGATGGTTGCTTGAGATGTCTCATGCTTGGGATTATTGAGCCAAAACTTAAGTGACTTTTTGTGAGCAGGTTTTTAGTAGTGGAGAAATCTCATATTTAAAAAAATTTGTGTTTTTCATTTTTCCAAATTTTCAAATTGATTTTTAAAAACCAATTTGACTTTTAAATTTTTTTAAAAAAATATTATTAATTTACAAAATTAATTTAATAAATTAATTTTCTAATAATATATAAGTAATACTAAAAAATTTAAATAATTCTAATTAAATTTAATATCAATATTAAATTTAATTTACACAAATCCACTCTTCATGGACTTTAATATTAATACATATTTAAAATATTAACAATTCTCCGAATTCACATTTATTCTAATTTGAATATTTTCAAAATTAACTTATCACGCTATTCTAAAGCTAATCCATTTACGAGCTAGTAGGGACCTCGTGGACTTTAGATCATGGTGCTTCCAACGATCTAAGATTAATTGTCCTAAACTCTTTACACTTCGAATATAATCTCATATCGTTAAAACTAATGGATCATCTACTTAAAGCCCATAGTTTTTTCCACTCTCCCTCACTGTAGATTGATTATATTCCACATGTATTTACCATATTTACTATATCGCCATTTCACAGGTTTTTTCGTATTAACGATCTGTTTGCAAAATCAGTCCTGTTTACATTCTTCCACACGATAGAATTTACCAATCTTGTTTAATCCCTCTCAGTTTTCGTATATTCTGACATCTGATTATTAAATGAAAAACTATTGAAAATGGTAGATCACTATATCCATAAAACTAGAAATTCACCTTTATCCACTACAGGTTAAGGATTGTTGCATTGAGCCCAAATCTCCATTTATAATTCATTCCACAAAGAACCTTTGATTTTCAGTCACAACTAAGACATAACACCAATAAATTCTTGGATCCTATGCTAATATTTACGGGCTAACCGTAGCGTCGTAAATTTCGTGGAGATTTCTCAAAATACACTCCCCAATTGCTACTCCCAAGTATTATTTATCCACTCTAATCTTACAACCCTTAAAAGTATGGAGGATTTAATGAGCCGGTTGTAAAGATTAAGAGTCCATCAATGCGCGGCTAGATCCTATTTATTAAAAATTAAGGGATAAAATATACCTGCACCTAACACAAATGTGGTGTGACTCTAGTTAGCTTAGGAAGTCTTCACCACAAATACGAGTCGTGAGCTAATGACCAGTGGCTAAGTTGAAAAACATAGTCCAGTCTCTTATTTACCAGTCTTTTAAAACAAACGTTATCAACAAGTAAGAGATCGCTTTAATATAATTCATTTGTTCCAAAAATCTTTATGCAAAACTCATAGTCATTAAAAAGCACTATCTGTCTTAACTCCTCATATGTAACCGAGTCAGTGAAACCAAGATTTCGACCCTGATGATCCACTATGACTCATCCTATGTTCACTCATAATCTAATGGGTATGTATAGCAAGACTTACACTTGTGTAGCTCTCCAACAATTGCTCTGACAGAGTATTCTCCATCGTAATCAATGATGTGTAATTAGGCCCAGCATACTATAAAGGTCATTTCCCAACTTCGCTAACTTTCACTCATAGATCTATTTCGTTAGCTATTTACTCGAACGTTGATCCATCTCTATATCTCTACATAAGTTTCAAGTATTCATATAATAGCCGTGGATCTTAGTTTTATGGATTTAGACTTTTACATATGCAAAATTTAATAAAATCAAATATAAGTTTTATTGATTGTAGAATATGTTATATTTTATGAAACTGGCGAGTTTTAGGACATAAATACCCATAGATTCCTATTGTTCATTAGAGGGATCAATGGTACTTAAGGAATTAGATGTAACCCAAAAGGGGCAAAACGGTAAATTTGGTGTAGTTGTATTTTACAAGCAATTTGTGAAGGTCCATCATATTGTTGATTGTTATATCCAATGTACACAAAAATATAGTCTGTGGTTGCGAGGAGTGCAGTTGTTGGTCTTTAATGGAATTCCGACAGTTAACAGACGGTGGATTAATGTATTAAAAAGTTTAATTTTATATTATTCCACGTACCGTTGGAGCTTCAAGCTACATGTCCATAAGCTGTCTCTTGGTAGCTTAAAAAGGGATTTAGTTTGAAGCCATAGTTTTTAGGTTAATTTGAATTGTTTCAAATTACTAAGAGATGATATAATTAAAATTGATCAATTATACTTTGATAAATGTTATAATGTATATATACATTATTATTAGTTATTGAGAGAAAATAACATATTTGAATGAGATTTCAAAAATATATTTTCTATGAATCTGATTCATAGTGTTAAAATTTAATATAAATATGATTTTATATTAAATGCCATAAAATAGAGAAAAGAAAACTATATTTATATTGTATATTAACAATATTAGACTATAGGTTATGTGTTATAATTTGACTATACATATAGTTTAATAATAAATATAAATAGGATAAGTTAGTTTATCATATTTATTTTATTATTTTATTATTTTGATAACTAATTTCTATTTTGTCTCCAACCACCTTAGTGGCTGGTTACTTGGTGTTTTATTGCATAAAGGAATAAAAGAAAATAAGTTTTTTTCTTCGTTCCTTACACACAGAAAAAATACTTATACGATTGAGAAAATTTTGCTAGATGATTGAACATCATAGAAATGTTCTATCTTCTTCAATCTTCTTCCTCCTCCAAACTCAAACAAACCCTCTAAAACCAAACTAAGTCAGAGCCCATCGCTCCTCAACCTCTGAGAATACGAAATGGCCCACTCTCCTCTTGTACGCTCTCCTTTTTGGTTTGAGAAGTTCTGAAGAGGGTATTGCCCAAGTTTTTTTGCTGAGTTCGAGGTTTTCGTGAACCGTTCGAGGGATATACACAAGAAAGTGTCTTCCAAGGTAAGATCTCTGAATCCTTTTTCTTTTTGTAAAAAGCACGTTGTATTGTGTTTATGAACTTGCATATCTTGTATGTTTTATTGTAATTTAGTTTTCAATAAAAAGGAATTTGGACGATCACTTACACTCAGATCTCCTTGTAAAACGAGTTCCTTCAATTGATATCAGAGACAGAGTTGTGTTCTGAGTCCAAATTCCAATTTTATGTATTGAATTCGTTTAGAGTAATGGTGGGGTTTTTTAAACATCTACATTGCATTTTATATGATAAATCTTGTGGATGTTTTAGTTGATTGGATGTTTAGGGGAATAGAAAGTCTCTGTTTATGACTTCTGTTTAAATTACAAAGTTGTATTGTAAAGGTTCCTGCGTTTTTGGCATAAATATCAATCGAGTTTGTATTCGTTTAAGTTTGATATCACACTCGTAAAGGCTTATCAGCAAAGAAGGGTTGTAGTGCATTTCGATGGAGAAAACGAAATGGTGCTGGTTGCCGCATACGTGTAGCTGGAGTTCTTAAACGTGATGTTTAGATTTTTGTTATTGAATCGTCTGGTAGAAAGAGTTTACTACAAACTAAAGAAGGATCTGAAACCAATACGTTGTAGCAATTTGCTAACTGATCACATAGCTAAATGCTAAATGCAATCGTGTAAAAGTTTGCTACACCGATCGTGTTGCATTGGCTGTATGATCGGTAGGTGCTCAATAGGTAGACGATCGCACTGTATAATGATACTATCGCAAACCTTGGCGTGCTAAAACGATCAATGTAGACTTATATGCTCATCAACCAAAGATCGAGTTAGCTACACGAATCGCAAAATTAGTAACACACGATACTTGACGCTCGCTAAACGATCGTGTAGACTTTCATGGCCATTCGCATATCAAAAGCTAAGCGATCACAATAAAAAATCGTCATACTCCGACGCTCGCTGCTCAATGATTTCAGAGTTTGCTACACGATCACCTATAATGGGTTCTTGGTGTAGGCGGTTCAAGACTCAGTTCACTAGTTTCCAAATCGGTGGACTCCTTTTTGTAATAAGTTAGCTTTAATTTCTGTTTTTGAAGATTGTCTATCCCGGTCCATCAAACTTTAGTTATAAAATACATGTGATGTTATGTTAACTATTATATCCACAATGTAATGTCATATAGTTTTAAAACCCGCCATAGGGTATGCATTTATTTCCATGCATCATTTTATAATTATAAGTGTTTATAGTATATTAGTATGCATGATTTTAAAATTATATAAAAGCATGCTCATGCATCATATATATATTACAGAGCATCATAAATAGATGTAATGCATTATAGAATATCGCATCAATCATTTATTATTATAAACTGTTTATAAATATACAACAGTGTGAATGTTTGTATGGATATGTTTTATTAGCATACAGTTCAATCATACTTTTTTGTTATATAAATGTTAATATTGTAATGAATGAAATGCATGAAGCATGACACTACCTTTAGGTTAATTTAAAATTGTTATAAATAACTTATGTATTCTAGCTTGCAATATTTGGTTTAATTGTTTTCATTTACTTGTTGCATGCAAACTTTAGCTTTAATCAATAATAAAGAGTTGCATGCAAAACCTTAGGTTTTAATCATTTTTTACAAAGATATTTTGAATTTGATTGAGAATAGACCCTAAGATTAAAATTTCTTAATGAGATTAAAATTTACAGTTTTAAAATCTTTTAAATCAGTTTTAATAGATTAAATTGATTCCTCATAGATAAATATGTAACAAATGTATCTATAAGGGACATTTTATCTAAAGGCTGGTTTCTGCTAGACCTGGGGTACTTAAGTCGATGGAAATTGTCACACCCTCCTGGGAACCTACCTGGAAAGGTGAGTTTAGATAGATTTGTTACATGCATGCAAATTTGATGAAGTGTTAAAGAGTTTAATAGAAACTTGAATCACAGCTTTTGTTTTAATCATCAAAGACAAGAGTTGTTTTTTGATTAACTTTAAACAAAACACTTAATAAAATCAGTAAGCGGATTTTCTAAGTTTAATGAACCTAAGGTAGAACACTTAGTGGAGGAAAATGGAGTATATGATACTTATGTTACCTCTCACGTTTCTCCATAAAAGTTAACATCGTGAGATCTATTATCGGTCTCCAAAAAAGACACATGGGTGGGTCCCCCTATGGGTGGCGTTTGGGTAGTCAATACCAAGGTGAATGGAGAGAGTGTTCATAGTAAGTGGAGCAGGAACGTGTGACAACATATCCCTCGTCTCTCTCATTAGGTGGATACAGTTCCATGCATTGACTCGTAGGCATCATGGGTGTGCCCCTAAAGGATGGGGCAGTTTTGCCTGACGCCTTTTTAAAAAAAATTTCCCTCTCGGTCCGGCCCGGTATCAAAACTGAAAAGCAAAAATTTTCCCAAAGCCACTCAGTGGGTTACAGTCACAGACAGAAGAATCAAACATTCACATATCCTAAGTGCAGAAAATTGTGAGAACACCATCCTCAGGGGCAATGTTTTTCGGAACTTAGGGGTATGTTTCAAACTTACGGCCAGACGGGTCACTATCGCAAAGGGCTTGGCCCAAAGCTCCAATCAACCAAGTATCCAACTGCCCAGACCACACCAGCCTATCTGGTAACATAGGTTAACCCAACAACAAAAGGACGGGTGTTTGCTGTTACCAACGTCACGAGGCAGAGGATCAGATGCAGTG
>NC_052359.1:41485151-41561318 GCF_009727055.1 Benincasa hispida
TAATTTCCCATATCTTTTTTTTTCTTCTCACTTATAGCCTCCTACGGTAGTTCTGAACGGGCGGCCGTCTCCCCACAGCCATCCAAGTCCGATTTGCAACGGCTGGGTTTTGGAATGCTGGTTGTTGGGTTTTGGAATGCTGGTTGTGGGTTTTGGAATTCTGGTTACTGGTTGGTGGGTTAGCCGAAATTTGATAAGTTCAGACTCAGTGCATCTTTAACAACATTGGCAGCAGGTGGATCAAGAGTTTTCTGCAGCAAGACAGTTGGATCATTAATTGCTTTGGATTCTGTCGAGCAAATTAAAAATACTTACTGTCTCAATGATAACCTCAGGATATCCGGTCGTTCAAAATCTTCAAAGTTGTGGTAAAATGATCAAGATATAAACCTTGAAAGAACTAAGAGACTTCAGAAGACACCATTGTTGCTCTAGGACAAATTACGAAGCATTTTTAACTAAAAATATTTTTGAGGCAGTTGCTTGAATTGGGGGCAACGATGAAGTTTTGAATCTCCAAATTAAACAACGAGGAATTTTGAGCTTAAATTTTAAGAGAATCTGTGCATAAGCAGACAGCTGCTTGAAAAAAAAAAACAAGCAAACAGCTCAAATGGAGAAGGAAATTTCACTAGAAATTGGGCTAGTATCGCTGGTAGGTGGTATCGTTGGCATCGTTGGTAAGTGGCATCACTAGCATTGCTGGTAAGTGAGTATCGTTGGTATCGCTGGTAAGTGGTATCACTGGCATCGCTGGTAAGTGAATATCGCCGCTGGTAAGTGAGTATCGTTGGTATCGCTAGTAAGTGGTATCACTGGCATCGCTGGTAAATAAGTATCGTTGGTATCGCTGGTAAGTGGTATTGCTGACATCGCTGGTAAATGAGTATCGTTGGCATCGCTGGTATCGCTGGTAAGTGAGTATCACTAGGAAAGCTTGATCTCGCTCATGAGGAGAATCTTGCTAGTAAGGTTGTCTTACAATACTTTGGCTCTCCAAAATTTCTTCCATTTAAGTTCAAATTCATATTCCATTCAAATTGGAATTAAATTTAAATGTTATTCCAAATTTCAGTCTAAAGTTTGAGGAGATTCTAATTCAAATTTTATTCTAAATTCAAGCCAGCCAAATCGGGTAGTGAGATAGATGTCAAATTCGTCCCAAATTAAAATTTGGTTATATCCCAAATTTTATCAAAATTCAAATGGTTAACTTTGATATTGAATTATGAATAAAATGTCAAGTTAAAATTTGGCTATATTCCAAATTTTATCCCAAATTCGAGTTAAACTTATGTACTGAATTCATAGTTTGACTAATACATCAGTTGAGGTCAAATTCAAGAACAAATATATTTGAATTCTGATCACAACTTCATTTTCTTTTTCGAGATTTAGCCACCCGTAAGCGTGCATAAATCTCAAAAGGGGGCATTTGTTGAAGGATAAAATTTTGGACCAATCACAAGTCACTACGTCGTTTGCTAAATTAATGACGAATTTCTAAATCATTAAATTTGGGTCCAATTAGAAGTTGACACATGTCCCAAATTGAATTGAAGACAAGTTCCGATGACGTCACGCGGTTGAATCATATGAGATTAAATTGACCCAATTTGATATTATTATTTGGGTTTAAAGTCCAAACTACAAAAATAATAATAATAATAATAATAATAATTGAATTGGACCCAATTTCAAATCAAGTCCAAAACCAACTAATTGGGCCCAAGGGCCAGGCCCATGGACCAACCAAGCCCACCTGAGAACTCTATAAATAGAGAAGTTATCTTTATTTGTAAGGCAACATTTTCTACATTTAGAGAGCTTAGAGAGAATTCATCAACAAGCAGAAGACTCCCAAGATTCTGAAGCTGCACTCCTTGAAACTGCACTCCTCAGACAGAAGACCCTTGAAGACACAAAGACTCTTCCAAACTTCAAGCTTCCAAGACTTCTACTTCAAGAACATTCGACACAAAGACTCTTCCAAACTTCAAGCTTCCAGGACTTCTACTTCAAGAACATTCGACGCTTTTCTTCTTCAAGTCAAGCACATTCACCCAACTGAGAGAGAATCAGAGGATCAAGTATTAGTGATCGAATCACATCGCATCAAATCAACTTCAACATCAACACTAACTCAAGTTCAACTCCAAGAAACAAGTTTCTCTGGAAGCCTCGTGCGAGTACTAATCCTCCGATTAACAAGCCCAAAGGCCGATTGTCCAAGAAGATCACCAAGCCCAAATGTCGATCATCAAAGAAAGTCAACGAGCCCAAAGGCTGATCATTCAATAATATCAACCAGCTTAAAGACTATAGTTTATTTTAAGAGTATCAAAATATTATATATTGGAGATTGTACTCACTTTCCACAAAATTAATACAAATACAAAGTTCAAGTTCTACGAAATAAATTTCTCTTGAAATCTCATGCGAACAGTAGCTTTTGTGATTAATTAAACTACAAATACATAGTAAGTGTAGAATCATAAACAATAACGAAGTTCTATATACAAGGTAATTGTTGATGTCGTAGTTCTTCACTTTCTCTCTAATCGATCCATTTGAAAAACTAAAAATAACTGTTTTCCTCAAAATAACCACACTTCTTAATTTTTACCACATAGTTAATGTTTCAATGCAAATTTTATTAATTTAGATTCTGTTTAACCATTTTTCGAATTGATCTCACTTGAATTAAATATTGGAATTTTTCTACCAAATTGATATTTTATATTATCAAATTTCATTTATCTAATCAAATCTTAAATTTATTCAGATGTTTGAATTGTTTTTCATTATTTTATACATATTATTAATAAATTAATCAGATATTTTCTCATATTTTTAAAGGTTTAAATTTTTCTGGATATGTTATTAGATTCAATTGTACATATTTCATATTTAGTCACTATTTTAGCTTACATTTTGATAATATCTACCCTTAGTTGGTTTGTATGTTTGGAATATTAAATTACAGTGTAAGCGTAGAATTTTATTAATAACCAAGGGATAAATACAGTCTAAGTGGAGAGTTTGATTAATAACCAGATATAAATACAATGTAATTGGAGAACTTGATTAATAACCAAAGTAATCATAGTATAATCTAACAGATCCAATTTCAGAAATGAAAATGTGTATCATTCTGTAATTTTCGCCCTCTTTTGGAATTTGAATTTATTTTTAATATTCAAATTAGATTTTGATAACTTTTCACAACTTGATTTAGAATTAACCAATCTCTTCCTTATTTTTCTCCTCCTAATTAATTCAAATTAGCTATATGTTTTTATTTGATTTACCACTTTTCGAAAATATTTAGAACTAATCAATCTTTAATTTGTTTATGACCATTTTGGTCTTAATTTATAATATATCTTTAGATTTTATGTTATTTTATTTATTTTTTTATTACTTTAAATTCATATTAAATTTTTTTTATCCTGATTAGGATTTTACTTAATATTATTATCATCTAACAAACTATGTATTTCATTTAAATTCTATCATTTTTTGTATTTTTTTAATAATCTTTTATTCATTATCATCTTACTATATTATTATACATTAATTTTTCTTTTTGACAAATAAATAAATATTCACTTTTACAATCTTTTTGTTTTGCTATGCTTCTACAACGAGTTAGGCTTCTTTTGTAGATTTTGTGATTGATGAAGTTATAGATACAGTCTAATTGTTTAAGCTTAAATGAAAATAGAATTATGAATACAGTGTACTTGAGAATAAACGAACTCTCTTTCTGATCTTATTAAATTATATTTTATCTAACTACTTATCAAATTAATCACAATAAAAAAAATTTCATGATTTTTCTCTCCAATTTATAAATGAATTTATCTTTTATTATCAAATTTGATTTTATCCATTTGTCTAAATGTTTGTTATAAATTCAATTATATCTAAATACTTTTTTCATTATCTTACACATATCATTATCAATTTCATTTGATATCTTTTTTATTTATTTATTTTTTCATATTTTCAATGTTTTTCGATTTTTCATATAGAAGCACGTAAAAATGGACTTGTTGTAGTTAAAAAGAAATATATAAATGGGAATTAAACTTTAAATGTTTGTAACATGTGCCTATATATATAATGTTCAATTTATTATTATTTCTATTATTATTATTACTATTATTATCAAAATAAGATAACAAAAAACCCTAAATCTCATCTTCTCCATCTTCTTCACTTAGCCGCCTCCCAAAATCTCTTTCTCATTCTCAATCTTATGTCTATGATCGTTGGTTTAACGATCCTTTATTGAATTCCATCGTCTTGACTAGCTTTTAATGATCACCCTAGCCAGGTCGTCGACCTTTTTCGCTCGCACACATGTTTCGTACTTTTGTTTCTACTTTATGAACATCATTTTCAACAATGACGTTCTGGGATTGATAGTATTTAAAGTTGACTTTCAAGATCCTATGAGCAAAATGGTCACATGGGATGAAGACAATGAAACTCCCTACAACTAGTTTGATGTCAAACGCAGTAATATTTCCAATAGTCAATTTATCTTGAAGTTGCAATTCCTTCAAATTTTCATTTCCCAAAAACAACTTCACTTGTACAATCAACTTTACTCTTTCTCACCTTGGAGGAAGTTCATCGTTGTAGATTTCCATAAGTTTCTAGTGACCTCCACCACCCGGTCGTCATCTTCCCTCACATACAAGCGTTCTATAGGTAGCTAGAAGCATTAAGAACCATATTGGTTGATTTTCAATTTTTGCTTCTGAAATATTTAGATACGGTGTATTTTCAATTAGGTAGAATGTATTTGTGGTATTCATATTATTTTTGAAGTAGTGTATCTTTGCATTTTCGTTTGTACTCTATTTTTTTGTTTTATGGTAGTTTTGTCATTTACTAATTAGTATTTTATATTATATAAATTCATTTTGCTATTTTTATAATTTTAAAATATTTTTGCCAACTTTCCAAATGAAACAAAATTTGCTATTCTCTTGTCATTTTTTTTTTTTTTTTTTTTTTGAAATGAGACAATTTTTTTGTACGTGATAGAGATATTCTAAGTAATAATAACATAAAAATTATTCACACGTAAGTGAAAATGAGTGTCTTTTTATATGAACCCTTTTTGCTTTTTGTGGGCATGCCGTAGATGTAGAATATAAAGGTTGTTTGGTAGAGAATCTAGAAACAGAAATTTGAAAATAAGAGATTAAATAAAAACAAAATTGTATTTGATGTTTTCAGATATGTGTTTGATAGCAGAATTCAGAATAATTGTAAACTAATTGTAGTTACCCACAAAATATTAGTTAACAATAAATTATTATTGATATATTTACGAACATGATTTATGTTAAGAAAATTGTATAATTATTGTTTTGTAATATTATATAATTTATAGAAAAAATTGAAATTTTGGTCCCTATGGTTTGGAGTAAGTTAAAATTTAAGTTCTTATGTTTTATAATTAAAATTCTCTCCCTATGGTTTCACAATAAATAGTCAGAGTATTTTAAGAGGATTTAACAAACTCCATGGACTATCAAACCATATGAAATAAATTCTAAATAAATCATATGGACTAACTTTTTACTTTATCAAAACTATAGGAACCAAATTTGGGATTTAGTCTAACTTAATTTATAATATATTACATAATATATATTTTATTTTTTAAAAAAATTGAATTGGGTTTATAACATGATATACTATATTTCTAAATATTTTTTTTTATCTTTATTTAATATAATTCTGCATTTTAAATTTTAAAATTCAAATTCTGGATAAAAAAACAAAAAAAAAAGTTTTCAAAATTTACACTATTTAGATCACAAAATTCGGAAACAATTCTTAGAAAAGGAATTTTGATTGTCTGCCAAACACTTGAATTTGAAAATATAACATAGAATCCAAATTACAACCAAACAAACTTTAAGAATTTTGAAATTCCAACCTTTCTTATTGATCATTTGGAAAATTTCACCAAATAATCAATTAGCAAATTATATTTTATACCTCAATTTCATCCAAAGCTTTTAAACATTTCTACTCAAAAGGTAAATTTGAAAGTTCATGGAGTGGTATTGTAATTTTTTTAAAAATAAATGACAAAATTTAAAGATATTTCTTAAAATTTAATGTAAACTCATTTACTATCCAATAATATGCATAGCTTCTACAATTTTCTATTCTTAAAAAAAAAAAAAAAACAAACAAAAAAAAACAAAAAACAAAAAACAAAAAAACAAAAAAAACGAATGTGTTTAATTTCTACAATTAATTGATAAATGAAAATAGTTAATTGAAAATTGAAAATATTTTACATGAATCAATCATTCAATCAAATAATTTCCATTATCAAAGAACTAAAGAATCATTCAAATAACAACTACAAATAGTCTGAATTCACAAAACCAACCCTCTATTTTTAACAAATAACATAAATTACCCCAACACCCTTTTCACTTTACATAACTAACCCAATACGAGTCAATCGGAATCGATTCAATTCGATCGGATTCTAATCCCTAAAACCTGCCACCGTCATCGGAATGATCCCGGCGAAAAGATGACGGAGTTTGAACTCTCGGTGTCGGAGAAATCTCGCCACCGGGAGGAAGGTCAGAAAGAGCCGCAAGAAACCGGCGAATACTGACGGAACGAGCCGGTTTAAAGCTGAGAGATCTCAATTTCTGGTCATTGGAGAAGAGATTGGAGGATTTGGAGAGGATCAAATAGACAAGAAGCTGAACAAAGGCGAACATGGCGATTTTGACGAACATCTCGCAGGTGTCGGATTCCAAAATCGGCGTCATAGTGAAGAATTGAGGCTGAATCTGAGATGGAGGAGGTGAAATCTTGAGTCGCTGAAGGAAGAAGAAGATGGGAGTTGAAATTGGATAGCGAAAATGGAGGTGTCGAGGGAGTTTTTATAGAGAGCGGAGGCTCTTGACGGAGATTCTTTGACCGTCTGGCCGCCATGTTTGGAACAGAGAGCTTGCGTGGAAGGTTCCAGGTCTTTTGGATAAAATTTGGGTGTTTTTAATTAGATTTCTTCAACTTTATGTTTGTTGTTAATTATTAATATTATGTACATAAAATATTTAGGAAAAGATTTTCTCTCTTACTCTCTCTTTTATTTTTTACATCTCAAAAAAGAGAATTAATTTAGGGGGTTAACTAGTGAAAATTCGTGCGACAAAATTTTTGATATCAATATCGATATTTTAATCATTGTCTAAGAATAAATCTTATCATTGTCGATTGAGATAATAACATATTTTGTGTCTAAAAGTGATGTGGCACTGTGCATCCGTGAAAGAAACTAACTATAAGATCTCTATTATGACTTACATTATAGCAATAGGATTTTTAATTAAGCGGTTTACAAAATTGGTATATGATTTATAGGGTAACCCATAATTTGGTGTACCGAAAAGAAAATTTGTATTCTTAAATTTTTTTAGATTGAAGAATCAATTTTTCATTCTAAAGAAAAATTAAAATCTAAAAGAATAGAATCATACTTGAAAAAAAAATTGCAAAAGGAAAATATTATATTATTAGGCCTAGTATAATGGTTGGATCTATTTTTCGATAAAGTCTTTTATTTAATAAATAATTTCAGTCTAGATTTCTAATGTCTAATAATAGTTAGTCTCAACAAATGTTTAGTCATGGTTATGATGTTCTCGAAATAATAATAATATTGATATTTCAAGAAGAAATATTATTATTTTGAATTCGTCATAAAGTTTTATTAATATTTGATAATAAGAAATTATAGTAATTTCATTTTATTTGTAGGACTATTGTAAATACATATCTCATCTTTTAATTTAATAAAATTGAAACGTTTATTTATAAATTTAAAAATCAGTCTACTTTAAAATAAAATTAATCAATTGATTATATAACATATACTCTTGATCAAAAATCAAGACATTCAAATCTTTAATAAATTTTAAATTTAAAAAAAATAAAGAGAAAAAATACTAGATTTTTTAGCGATATGACCTCTTATAACTTATAAATTGGGAGTGAATTGTAGCAATAGATTATTAACCTAAACAAATAGTATAGGTTAACAATTGGCCATCTAATTAAAAGAAAAAAGGTTCATAGATAAAGGTAGATTTTTTTTTAATTAAGAAATAGATAAAAAAGAGTTTAAACATGTAATTTTCTTGGCACATACATAAATAATATAATTGAAAATAAAGAAAAATGGTGTGGATTTAAATTGTTTTGATACATACAAAATGGTTTAATAATATGACGTTACAAATATTATGAGATAAATATAAATGTTTCAAGAAAAGGATTAGGTCAAAGTCAACAAGTGTTTGGTTTGGTCAGAATATGCATATTAATTTGGAAATAAAGCATGCAGGACTATAAAACCGTTAATTAATTTGGTATTAATTAAAATAATAGAAACTATTGAAACTGCCACGTGCGTGTAATAATAAAAGTCAAATTAAACCATAGTTTTCCAATTTTTTTGGGAAACAAATGAATTTCGTATGTCACTTTCTTTTCTTCTTTCCTCGAACGTGTCGTGCTTAAATTTTAATTTCCATGTGGGTACTTTTACGATATTACTTTATTCGGGATAAGTTTATTTGGAATAGAATTTATATTTATGTCTTATTCAATTTTACTTTAATCTAGAGTTTTTTTTTAAAAAAAAAATTATTAGTTTCTAAATTTCCAAAATATCTATTTAGTCCATAAAATTTTAAATATAATTATTTGATGTTAGAGTATATAGTAGGAGTGCAACAAAAAATCAAAACGCCAAAAAATCAAATCAATTCAAATTGATTCACTGGTTTGGTTTGAACTTTTAGTATAAAATTAGATGTATTGGTTTATATTTGGAGAAAACAAAAAAGTATTGGTTTGGATCAGATTTTGATTGGAAAAATCAATCAAAACCGAACCAAACCGAGGGTATATATACCCTTAAAAATAAATTCTAACATTATATATCTTCTAGTGTTTTAATTATTATGGTGTATATATATTTGTTGTTTAGAAAAAAAAATGCATTATTATGGAGTGTGTAAGTTTTTTATTTAGAAAGTGCCTAAAAAAAATAAAAATATCTGGTTTCAAATATATTTAAAGAAATGGACCCAATTGTAAATTAAATTAACAAAAATGAAAAAATTCAATACCAAATTAGAAATAAAAATAAAAGTTTGAAAAAAAAATAGTAAAAAATCGAAAACCAAACTGGTAATGAACTGAACCAAATAAAAATCAATCAGTTGGTTTTGTTTTTATTGGACGGTTTTGTTTTTATTGGACATCGGGTAGGACCTCTTCTTTATGAAACCGATTGCTTCGGTTGGATCTTGGTTAACCACAAACCGACAAAATTGAATTGACTATCACCCCTAGTATATAGTATTAAGGATGTAATAGTTTTATATCGTGTTATTTTGATGTTATTTAATTAGGTTTGTTTTATATGTAAAAGCTCATTGGATCTATGTTACTTTGTATTTGGTTTCCTTTTCTCTGAGAAATCCTAATGACATTTTCTAAGAAAAAACCTCTTCTTATTCTCTCTCTAAAATTTTCGCATTTGATTTTAGTAATATTTTGTTTTCTAATATTCATTACCCTATTAATAAGAGTAGATTAAAAAGAATTACAAAAATAATTAAGAAAAAGATATTTTGAGACGTAAATTTTGAATCTAATTTCAATTTAGTCATTTGATTTCAAAATGTTACACTTTTACTCTTGAGTTTTTTTATTTAAAATTTGTATTTTCGTTCCTAAATTTTAAAATATTATATTTTCACCTTTGAGTTTTAAGTCTAGTTTTTTTTTTTTTTAATTTTTAATTCCTAAGTTTCAATATTATATATTTTTATTATTGATTTTTTTTATAATATGAATTTGTATAAATTAATTTAAATTAATTAATATACATCGACCAAAAAAAAAATGAGTGTTCAATTAAAAAAAAATAAAAGAAGATTTTAAACGTGCGCCAGATCAGCTTGGGTTATCCATTAGAGGGAGAGTACAGGGTACTTTTCGCTGAATCCTTAAGTTATATAATAAAAAGTGTGATAACTGTGAACAAGCGTCGCTTTGGCCGAGTGGTTAAGGCGTGTGCCTGCTAAGTACATGGGGTTTCCCCGCGAGAGTTCGAATCTCTCAGGCGACGATCTTCTTTTCTTCCTTTTTTTCTTCCTTTTTTTCGTTCTTTTTTCGTTTTTTCGTTCCTTTTCTTCTCCGTAATTTTCTCCCTCCATCTTTTGAAAAGGTTGAAAATTCCAAATAATTATTTACGGTAACAAATTCTTTTTATGCTAATTATTTTAATGGCGTAATTGACGGAGACATTTTCTTCCTTTATAAAAAAACAACTAATATCATCATTACCAAATAGCTAAAAGTAACTACTATTTTTTATTTTTAATGTCATAATTTTCATTTCTTCACCCCAAAATTTTGACAAATTGTTTTTGTTCCATTTAAGTTCTTATTATTTTTGTATTTATAATTTTGAACATAAAATTTTAGTATTCATCAATTTGAAGATAACTTTGACGCCAATAAGAGAAATAAATTAATGAAGTTGAAATTTTTGAGTGTCGTTCGAAAAAAAATCGTGTGGACTTATTATTGTATTAATTAAATTCTAAATTTTATAAATGAATTAATCAGATTTTTATTTAAGATTTTATTTGAGAATCATTGTGGATTTATTCTAATTGTTTATTTTATAAAACTGAAATCTGAAGAAGGTTATATACATTCGAGAATGAGTGTGTGGATGATTTTCAAAAGTAATCTTAATGAAGGATTTAAATTGATTGATTTATGAAAATATATTAATTTAATTGACTCAAATTATAAGTTTCACGTCATGTTAGTCGAACAAAATCTGAAAGAGGGGTGTAAATTGATCTGATAGTTCAAGGTTTAATTTGATACAATTATTAGTTTAAAGTTTCAATTGATTCACCTAAAGTTTAGGGATACACATTCATATTTGCCCAAAATTATATAAAATTATAAGGATGACTTTTATAAAATTTTGCGTATTCATAAGAAAGCCTTATGTTTGTTTTAAGGGTTGAGTTTGGGATGGGTTAGGCATCTTTAGGGGTATACATGGGTTGGGTTGGGTTGGGTTTGAGAGATTTTTTGAACCAAACCAAAATTTTGGGTTGGTCGAGATTGGCTACTCGAGTGACCTAAATAAGGTCTCTAACCCAACCCAACCCAACCCTTGTCCAATTATTTATTTTTCTTTTTTCTTTTTTGCTACATTCATTTATTAACTCATAATATTTAAATTTGTGTACAACACATATTAATAACTAAAATTTCATAAAACTCAAATGTTAAGTATCAAAATCCAAGATATCTACTACAAATTTCATACAAACATCATAAAAATATAAATGAGTTATAATATTTATAAGTTTTTATATATATATTAATAATATTAGAAATTCGGGTTAGGTTGGGTCATTCCAAATTTTTAAAAGTGTCACCCTAACCCAACCCAACTTAAAAAAAACATAAAAAAAAATTCAACCAAACCCAATCCAAAATTAAAACCAACTCAATCCAACCCTTACAATTTGGGTTGGGAAGTCCGGGTTGTTCGGATTCTCGGGTCATTTGAATACCCCTAAGCATTCTAAGCTCAACCCTTGTTTGGGACAAGGGTCTAGGCTTCCTACACTCTTTCTATGGGTTTAAATAGTAAACATTATTCAAACCCATGATTTTTTTTTTTCTTAATTTAATCTAGGAAACTAATGATTGGCGCTGGTGGCCAACTCCAACTGTCACCTTTGACGACTGCCACCGGCCAATCTTCGATTGCCACTTCTAACGACTCTGTTGATGAACTTCTAGTCTCCAATTTCATCGACTACTATTGACTAACCTCTGATCTCCACTGGCTAATCTTGAAGAACATTTATAAAAACACTTTTAGAAACAAACTTGTATATAAATGTACTTTTAAGAAAGAGTTGCCAAACACAATTGCGTTATCATTTTTAGTAGTTTTTATCAAAACTATTTTTGAAAAAATGAATTTTTGATAAATCTTCTATTTTCTAAATCATTCCAAACATGCCCTTAGTTTAGTTACAATAATATTTTTTCAAATACACTTTTTCTTCTTCTAATTCTTTTTTTCTTTTGGAGTTTTTTTTAATTATTATTATTAGATTATATTTTTAATTCTCTCTCCCCCCTCCTTCGTTTAAGATTAATATTTCCATCATTTTATGATATTTTGTTTATTTTCTTCTATTTTTTCTAGCTGAAAATCAATCACCTATCTATTGTGATCTCTAGTATAAGTCAAATATATTGGTAATATAGTGAAAAATGTTAATATTTATTGCATATAACATGATTTATTTTTTGGTGTATTTACAAATATATTGGAAAATATAAATATACATAGAATATATTGTACAAATTGTATTGTTCATGCACTTATCAATATACCCTGATTTAATTCTAGAAAATTCAAATATGTAGTGTTATATATATTAAATAAACTTTCTCACATGCTTCTTTAGGTATTATTATTATTATTATTATTATATTTGTAAGAATTGAATAGTAAGGAGAGGTAAAAAAGTAAATCAGGCCAGTTTTTTTGGGTAAAATAATAGCCCACCAAACTGCAATTGTGTAATTAAGTATATTTATTTAGGTTATATGTGTAGAAAGTCCAAATTTAATTTAATACATTTTTCATTTTTTTCATTGGTCAATTTAACTATCTCAAAGATTTAAATCAATTTATAAACTGAAAGGATTGAAATGTTGGAAACAACTTAGCGGCAAAAATTAAAATTCAAACTTTATGATTTCATTATTCTTCAATTGTAATTTGATAAAAAAAAAACTATAATTTTTCAATAATTGAATTTAAGTTTAAAATACTAGTTTATTTCAATGTTAAGTTAGCATATTATGGTAAAAAATAAATTCTTCTAAAATTAGTTAAAGTAACAAAAGTTTATGAAATTTTATTTCAAAATATAGCAAAATCAAAATACCAAATTATCAAAATAAAAAATTAAATAAAATTATAATTTTAGTCAAATCTCTATATCAAAAATTAAAATAATCAATGCCCCGTTTTGTAATCATTTGGTGTTTGGTTTTTTGTTTTTGAAAATTAAGCCTATAAACATTACTTTCACCTCCAAATTTCTTTCTTTGTTATCGTTTTTTACCAATGGTTTTAAAAAACCAAGCCAAATTTTAAAACATAAAAAATTAACTTTTAAAAACTTGTTTTGTTTTTTTTTTTTTTAAATTTAACTAAGAATTCAACCATTTACTTAAAAAAGATGCAAATCATTATAAGAAATGAGGAGGAAATAGACTTAATTTTTAAAAACCAAAACAAAAAACAAAATAATGACCAAATAGGGCCTAAGATGACAAATTTAAACAAATCTAAAATCTAACCATTGATTAAATACCAAAAAAAAAAAAGAAAAAAAAAGAAATCATAAAACTCAAGATTTAAAAATCCGCACTTCATTCTTAGGCTTCCTAAGCCTGCACTCCAAACATAGGTTTCTTAAACCCAAACTTCTAAAACCTATACTCCAAACACATTTTTCTTAAATTTGGGCTACCTAAACCTCCTAGACTAACCTTTTAGGCTTAACATTCTCAGTTTCAAGATTCCAAACTTGCACAACAAACGCTCATTTATTATATAAACTCGAAATTTAAAATATTTCTTTATAAGACAGGACAATCGTTCTCATAACACAAAAGAGCTCCCAAATAGGCATATACCACCACATTATCATTTATATTGGTAAGTACATACTATATAGTAACACATTGAAAAGTGTTGTTGGTGGATTTTGGAACCAGGGATAGAATGTTCAATACACAACAAATGAAGAGGAGAAGAATAAGACCGAAAGAGAGATGGGTCTGGTCGGCCTTGGTCAAGCCTAGGTAGAGTCCATCGGACGGCTCAAGGTTGTCTGGCCCAACATAAGCTTGGCAAAAAGTAAACCCTAAAAGTGTCAGGTAAGAATGTTGGGCTAGTCGGCCTCGACCCAAAGAGAATTCCTGAAACAGGCAGCCAGTAAAAAATCCTAATCGGATAAAGAATATGAGGAGGGTCAAAACCTATAAATAAGTTAAAAGAAGAACATAAACGACAAGTAAGTTCCAAAATAGTATCAAATTCTCTTTTCTTTTTCCAACATTCTGACTTAAGCATTGGAGTGGCTGTGGCTTACACAGTGGTATCCAAGTTTTTCTTTTCTTGCAGGCGAGCTCTCTTCCCCTAAAATAACAAATTCAATTGTTGGTGTCACGTGGAGGTCAGATGCATTTTTTCTTGGTGAAAATTTGGCATCAACAGTTGACGTTGTCAATGGGAAATAATACTCAAGAGCACGCTTAGAAGATCTTTTTAGAATGAGCCAAAGGTTCATAAACATGAATTTGGATGGAGATGAATCTAACCAAGAATACCACAATCGCAAGATCAGAGGGAAGAAGCTCCATGACTCGACTCGAAGATCAACTCATAAAAGACAAATAAGATGGTATCGATCAAGATCGCCACCCATTAGGGATCCGAGGTGAGGAGTCTCCTTGACCTTGACCAAATGAGAGTCAATCGTAGGACATATTTAAAATTCAAGGACAGGAGATGGGCAAATTAGATCCCCACGACCGCAAACTAGAGAAATTGAAGGTTTTGAAGCTACGTACTGAAGCAACAAACAAGGAAGCCAAAACATGTTTGTTTGGCCGAAGCCGAAGACGAGGCCGTTCAACTTTTAAGAAAGGAGAAGCCAGATCGAAAGGGATTCTTGATTCTTCTATAGGAAAAAGGAACGATTAGTCTCCCAATCAAAGGAAAAAGGTTGAGGTTGAGGTTGAGGCCGAGACCAAGGCCGACCCAAGGAATTTCAAGAAGGGAAGATCTAGATCAGGAGAAAATTTCAAATTCTCAAAAGAAAGAAGGAACAATCAAATTCCCAACCAAAGGGAAGAGGCTGAAGCTGACGTTGAGACCAACCAAAGAAGCCAACCAACAGTAACTTTGGAATCAATCTCACTCACCACAGGGGATAAAAAGGTAAATATTGGAACCAGAAAGAGAGCAGAGCAAAGAGAGAGCTTGATCAGATTTTTTTAGGAAGAACGTTGACATATTTGCTTGGTCACATAAGAATGTGCTCGAAATTGATCCCAACATAATAATACATCACCTTAATGTTGATAGAGATTTCAAACTAGTAAAGAAAAATCGACAAATGTTTAATCAATAGTGGAATAAGATCATAGTAAGTCAGATAGATGGTTTATTGAAAGCCAAATTCATTAGAGAGGTTCATTACCCTTAATTGTTACCTAACATAGTTTTGGTGAAGAAAGAAAATGGTAAGTGGCAAATGGGTATAGATTCCACTGATCTCAATAAAGCTTGTCCAAAAGACAAGTTTCCTCTTCCCATGATAGATCAGTTAGTAGATGCAACAACTGGCCACGAGATATTGAGTTTCATGGATGCATATTCGGGGTACAACTAGATTAAGATGAATGGACCAGACCAAGAGAAAACTTCATTCATTACAAGTAAAGGTACATACTGCTATACGATCTTTCCATTCAAACTTAAGAATGCAGAAGCTACATATCAAAGGTTGGTAAAAACATGTTTGTTCCGCTTATTGGAAAAAAAACATGGAAGTGTACGTGGATGATATGTTAGTAAAAAGTATTAAAGCTAGACAATATGAGGTTGACCTTGAATAAGCATTCCAGATCCTTCTCAAGTATAATATGAAGTTGTTTTTGTAGGGATAAAATCCCTAACGCAGCAAAATAATCAGAACCTAACTTGAAATCAATTGAGAAATTGAAATACTAATATATAGGAAAAATTACATGATTGAAAAGGGGATATCTAAAAACCTCAACCTACTGTAAAATTTAGGTCAAACATGCTTTACAATTTAGGAATTTAATCATATAGAGAAAAAAAGTCACTTACTTTCGTTGATGACTCAAATGGAAAAATGCTAATTCTCTTATGGATTGGATGCACGAACACCACCAATTGGAAACCTCCCTATTCTTTGAGAATTTGGGTATTGGTTTATGGAACAATCTCAAAATTGAGGAAAGAAAAAGAGAAATTTTTTGGAGAGAGTTATCCACTAGAACAATTTTGTGATCAATCTTCTTCACCGTTCTTCAAAAACCTCGCCTTTTTATGTTTTTTTTGCCGGTTTTTCAACCAATGGAGAGAGAGAGGAAAATGTGGGAGCTATTCCATGTTTCTGCTAACTCCCTTATGAGGGAGTTGTTTGTTTCATTTAATAAAACCAAATAATTAATTTAATTAATCAATATAAAAATAATTAATTAAATCTAATTTAAGTAATAATTTTCATTTAAATCATATTTAAATGAACATCTCTCACATGACCTATAGTTTTAATTCAATTAATTAAATTAAATAAAATTATATTAAGTTAATAATTAATTGATCTTCTAATTAATTAATTACTAAATTAAATATCACATATTTAATTTAATCTACATATGAATCATATTCAATTGTATTTTTCTCATAACTTATAATTCTATTGTGCATCTAATACACATTAATTTTAACCTATAATTTTAATATGAATCCAATTAATATTAAATTAATATTTGAACTAATTCAAATACTTAATTCTCTCATAAATTAATTTTGAATCATATCCAAAATTAAATTTATATTATAAAATTTAATGAAAATATAAACTTTATATTATAATGTATCATTATAAATTTTATTATTTCCCTAAATGAATTCGAACATTTCAAACTCTATTCAAGAAATAATTACCTCAATTCCCTTTATGAGCTAGGAAGAGGACCTTATGGACCTACATATAAGAAGCTCCAATGATATTAAATTAATTAGCTAAACTCATTAACTAGATTAATCAGTATTTATTAACTGTGGGTACACTCCACTAAAGACCCATAGCTACACTCTTCTCATTGCAGATATATTTCTGTGTCGACGGTGTTGGGATTGGTATTCTAAATTTCTCTTGTATTCTCGTAGTTTGAAAAATTTGTATAAACAAATTGTTATTATTAAAATAATTGTTATTTTATGAGCATACACTTAATCCAATAAATAAAGATCCTATTTTATTTTATGTAATTTAAACATATATGTAGAGACATACAAGTGGATTATATTTAAATGATAACCTAATGGTCTATAGTAGATGGATAAGGCTGAGTACTTTATCTTGGTGACACTACGGATACAACCCACTTTGTAGTTGTTACAAAGTGTTGTAAAGTACTACAAATAATCTGATCCTGATCATTCATGTGGAGACATGTGAGTGGGGGTATCCCATAAAAAGAGTTTGTATAGATCGGACCACGAATTAAATAGTTTCATTATATAACGTTCTTAGTAGTAGAGATTTACATTTCACTAGGATGACCATAGGTGACATGACCTGAATCCTGAGTGAGTTGTGAACTCCTGTCTATGAAGGTGATCCTTTGATTTGCATGGATGAGATTGACCAGTTTGCTGACTCAATATGTCTACCATTTTAAAGATTCATCTAATTGGGGAGTTGGGAATACAACTACACAAAACGGAATTCACTCATTCCCTGATATCGGGGTAAGTAGATAAATTGCTCCCTTAAAGCTGATTCTGGGATTTAATAATATAGCACTACACAAAACGGAATTCACTCATTCCCTTATTCAACATCCATTAACCCTTCACAAATTGCTTATAAGTACAGTTGGTCCAAAATTATCGTTTTTCCCTTGTAGTTACATCTAACTCCTTAAGTACCATTGATAACTCTAATAAACTATGACCAAACCCCTCTCAGGCCAAGAGAGGGTGTGACACCACATTATTTAAGTCCCGAATCAGCCATTAAGAGAGTAATTTATTTACTTACCCAAACGTTAGGGAAGGAGTGAATTTCGTCTTGTGTAGCTGTGTTTTCAACTCCCCAATCAGACGAATGCTCAAAATGGTAGGCTTATTGAGTCGGCGATCTGGCCACTCTCACCCATACAAATCAAAGGATCATCTTCATAGGCAGGAGTTCACAACTCACTTAGGATTTAGGTCATGTCACCAATGGTCATCCTAGTGAAATGTAAGTCTCTATTATTGATGGTGTTATATAATGAAACTAGTCATTCCGTGGTCCGATCTTATACAAACTTTTTTGTATAAAATACTCTTGCTTACGTGTATCCACATGAATGATCAGAATCAGTCATTTGTAGCACTTTACAACAATTGTAACATCTACAAAGTGGGCCTTATTTGTAGTGTCACTAGGGTAAGGTACCCAACCTTATCCATCTACTATAGATCATTCAGGTCATCACTTAAACATGATCCACCTGTATGTCTCTGCATACATGTTTAAGTTATAGAAGATAACCTTGGATGTTAGTTTATTCGTTTGAAGGCTAATGTTACTAACTGTCGAATAAAACATCTCATATTTTATTAAATAAATAAAAGAGTTTGTATACTATAATTACAAACTACAGAACCCACGAGATTTAGGGCATCGGCCCAATATGAATACGATTCAAATATTAATTTTATGGATTAGATTCATATAATTAAATTTAGTAAAGATTTGATTTATATTAAATACTATGATTGATTGAGAAAATTCAAACTATATGTTATATTGCATTTGATACAATATAAAAACTATAAGCTATGTGTTATATTTGATATAACATATAATTTAATATATAATATATGATAAGTTGGTTATCATATATATTAAAAAAAATTATTCATTAAATTATTTAAATTCAATAAATAATTTAATTAAAGAGGGAATTATAACTTCCTCCCCTTATTTTATCTCATTCAATCGTGTGGATTGAGGAGAAGTATCAGGCTTTTTTTTCTTCTCTTTGGCTTCTTATGTAGAAAACTCTTTGGGTTATTCTTTGAAGTTCTTCCAGTAACACAAAATTCTTCTTCTCAATTTCTCATCCTCTCCCAAAATCATAGGGAAGCCCACAACTCTCTCTGTAATTCTCACCCCTAAAGAGAATACATGAGGTTCATTTTTTTTTGTGGTGTCCACGTTGAGGTTTGTTTCTGTACAAAGTGTTCATGACTGGAAGGAGGAGAGTTCATGACTGGATCGAGAAAGAATTCGTAAAGTTTTTTGCTTTTAGGGTAAGTTGATCCAAACCCTTAATTTTTCCTTGTAAAGCATGTTGTAAAATATTCTCTGCGATATGTATAATTTCTATTCTTTGTATTTTAATTTTGCTTTTTTGAAAATTGGGAACAATCCCCACTTCCGCATCGGACCTCACGGTCCTTCAGATGGATATAGACCAATAACAGCAAGTTAGTCCTTCACGAGTGTTCGTAACATCAACTGTGTCAAATTACTGTATTACCCCTGGGTTACCTTTGTATCCTTAAGTACCGATGCCCCTTTAATGAATAGCCTATTTATGGTCTAGCCATTAAACAAAAACCCTCTTGGGTCAGTGAGAGGGTATGGTTTTTTGTTCAAGTACCGGAGACACCACTTAAGGGAGCACCAATCTACTTATCCTATAATCAGGAAGGTGCAAAATCGATCTTGTATTATTGTGTTCCCAGCTCCCCGCTCGGTCTTGACCTCAAAATGGTAGGCATATTGAGACTGGCCACTCTAACCCATACAAATCAAAGGACAGTCCTTCATGAACAGAAGTTCATAATATACTAAGGATTAAAACTAAGTTGCCTAGGTTATCCTAGTGAAATAGAAACCTAACTAGTCAAGGGAGTTACATCTAGTGGTTATATTTCGCGATTTAGTTTTATGCAAACTCATTGCACAGGATACCTCCACTCGCATGTCACCTACATGAACGTGTTGGATCATTGCGTTTTTATCAAATATAAAGTGGGTTGTATCAATAGTGTCATCATGATAAGATACCCAGCCTTATCCCTATACTATAGACCTTTTAGGTTGTATCTTGAACACTGATCCCTGTATGTCTCCACATATATTTCAAGACTCATAAGACAACCTAGAATGTTAGTTTATTGGACTTAGAGTTATTAAAAAAAAAAACAAACACAATACAATAAATAATACTTATTAAAATAACGTCGATAACTCTTTATTGATGACAATTTATTTATATTTTCTATTTGTGAGTTTTAAGATGTAAAACCCAACACTTTTGGGGTAATATCAGGGAAGTTCTTGGGCTTTATTGTTCATTAGAGAGAGATAGAAACCAACCGAGACAAAATTCAAGCAATCCTCGACATGTCCACTCCATCAAATCTCAAGCAACTTTAAAGTCTTATTAGCTAGATAGAAACCCTAAATGAATTTCTCAATAGGGCAACCAACAGATGCCTACCATTTCTTAAGATTTTAAATAAGGGATCCCAGTTCGAATAGACAGAAGAATGTGACAAACACTTTTCAGAACTGAAAGCATACTTAAGTAAAGTTCCACTTCTTGTCAAGCCAATTCTAGGGGATGAACTATTACAACACTGAGTTCAGTTCTGATCAAGAAGAAAAATGAAATCAATGCCCAATTTACTATACGAGTAAAGCAATGGTAGAGGCTAGAACCAGATATCAAGGTAATGGTGGTGGCTGAAACCAGATATCCATGGGTAGAAAAGCTTGTGGTTACATTAATTGTCTAGATAAGAAGGATATGTCCCCACTTTCAAGCACATAAAATTACGGTTTTGATAAATTTTCTCTAAAAGCAAGTATTGAAAAGCCGAGACGTCAGAGCGATTACTAAAATAGGTAATAGAATTGAGTGAACATGATCTTCACTATAAACCAAGGGTTTCAATAAAAGGACAAGTAGTGGCAGACTTCATAGTAGAGTTGACTCTGGCTAAAGCCGAGGTTGAGATCAAGACCGAGGATGACCATGTGAGAGTAAGAATTGAGGTCTATTCATTATATTTGATAGGTTTAGATCCTCAATGGAACCTTTTTGTCCATGGATCATCCGACATGAAAGGGTGTGGTGTTGGAATTTTGTTGGAATCCCTTGATGGTGAACGATATGAGTACGCCCTTAGATTTAACTTTCTAGCATTAAATAATGAGGTAGAATATGAAGCCCTCATTGCATGATTAAAAGTTGCCAAAGGGATAGGAATTTCTAACCTTCTTATTTTTCGTGATTCACAGTGAATGGTAAAGCAAGTAACAATGGAGTAACACACCAAAGAACGAAGGATGACAACTTATATAACCAAGGTTAAGAAGTTACTTGCTTCATTCCCAAAATATGAGATCAAGCAAGTTCCAAGGTTGCAAAATGCAAATGTAGATTCATTAATAAGGTTAGTAGCAACATATGAGACATGATTTATTATAATAGTCTCGGTAAAAACCTTTCTCGAGCACAGTATACATAAAAAAGATACTATGGATATGGAAGAGCCACAATTCTCTAAATTTGAGGTTGCTAAAGCCAAGTTCGAAGTTGACCCTACTAGGGACGAGGCCAAGGCCAAGGCCGAGGCTATGGATATTGAAGAGACAAATTTCTCTGAGTCTGTGGCTACTAAAGCTAAGTCCAAGGCTGACCCTACTAAGGATGAGGCCGAGGTCGAGGCTATGGATATTGAAGGGCCAAATCTCTTTGAGGTCATGATTGCTGAAGCCAAGATTGAGGCTAACCCTACTAGGGGCGAGGCCGAGGCCAGATAGAAGAAAAAGATGGTGAAGAAACTGAGAGAAATTTAACTTAGATGGATCCGATAATCAAATATTTGAAGAACGGAGAGTTACCTTCAGAAAAAGCAGAGCCAAATGATTGAGGAGGCCAGCATCATACTACATTCTAAGGGAACACAAGCTTTATAAACAAAATTATTCATTGTTTATGCTAAAATGCCTCACATTTAGGGAGGCAGAATATGTGATGAGAGAAATTCACAAAGGCATATATGGCAATCATTCTGGAGAAAGAATTCTATGCCACAAAATTGTTAGGCAGGGATTCTATTGGCCGACTATGCTTCGAGATGCACAAGACATTGTGAGAACATGTGATCAATGCCAACGGTATGCACCAATCCCAAGGAAACCACCTAAATCATTAACCAATATTGTAAGTCTGTGGCCTTTTGCACAGTGGGGAATAGACCTCATTGGGCCACTCTTTCAAGGCAAAGAGTAGATGAAGTTTTCCGTGGTAGAAGTGGATTACTTTAAAAAGTGGGCCGAGGCTGAAACATTTGCAACTATAACAGAAAAGAACGTTATGAACTTTGTTTGGAGAAACATTGTGTGTTGATTTGGGTTCCCCAACATAATTATTATGGATAGTGGAAAAAAAATCGATAATCCAGCATTTAGAAGATTTTGCTCAGACCTCAACATCACACATCGATATTCCTCCCAAGCTCATACCTAAGCAAATAGATAGGTAGAAGCGGTAAATAAAATCATTAAACATAATTTAAAGACAAAATTTGAAGGATTAAAAGCATTATTGACGGAAGAACTACTAAACGTATTATGAGCATATCGAACGACAACAAAAACTTCTAAAAAAAATGCCGCTTGTCCCTGGAAATGACGCCAAAAGCTTGATTGACCAAATATATGGGAAGTAAAATATTTTAGAAAAGCGAGGTCTAAGTGCAAGAATACATTGTCGAAGAAATAATAATCTTGGAATATTCAGAGTATCGAACCTACATGACTAGTAGTAGTTTTAATTTGATAAAGACTGTAAATTTAATGTAACCGAAGGTAACTAGAATGAATTGTGTTGTGAATGAGCAGAAATTGAGGTAAAAAAAAATAGAACAACAAATAGGGGTAACAATGCTTCAACTGTTGGGTTTTATGTTCTAAAAACTCGCAGTTTGTAAAATGATAAACATTTTCTATAATCAATATACTTTTTATTGATTTCATAAATTGTATGAAAGTCTAAATCCAATAAACTAAGACCCATGACTATTGTATGAGTACTTGAACTTTATTAGATACATAAGAATGGATCGGGTTCAAGTAAATAGTCAAATGATCTATGGTACATGAATGAGGTTGGGTTCCTTATTCTGGTAACACCATTGGATGCAGCTTACTCTGTAGTTGTTACAAAGAGTTGTAAAGTGCTACATACAATGTGATCCTAATTCGTACATGTTATGACATGAGGAGTGGGGACATCCTATGCAATGAGTTTGCATAAAATTAGGACCAAGAAATAAGTCACTCTTACTTTATAACGCTGTTTACTGTTTAAGACGGACTGTTTCACCTAGGTGACCTAGGTAATTCGATCTTAATCTTGAGCTAACTATGAACTCCTGTTTATTCGGGATTGCCCTTAGATTTGTATAGTTGAGGGTTGACTCAATAGCGTAGGCTTAATAAGACTCCCATTTCAGGAGTAAGACCAGATAGATAGCTCCGGACATAAGGTACAAGACGGAGTTCACGCCTACCCGATTTAGGGATAGGAGAAATGTTGTTCTCTTAAGTACTGAATCTAGGTCTTTAACAAGAGGCCCCACCCTTTTAATGGTTGAGAGAGTTTGGTTTAGTAATTGGATCACAAATCAATTGTTCATTAGAGGATCAATAGAGACTTAAGGAATAAGACGTAATCTCGGGGGTAAAACAGATATTTGACCCAGTCGTTATTACGAACAACCTGTGAAGAGTCGACTTGCTAATTATGGTTAAATCATGTGGATATAATATATCTACAGGGGAGTGCAACTATGGGCTTTAATGGAGTGACCCATTAGTTAACGAATGGATATTAATTTGGTCTGCGAGGTCCCCCTACTAACTCATAATGGACTAGCTTTAGAATAGCGTGATAAGTTAATTTGAACCGTTCAAGTTAGAATTAAGGGAATTAATAAGTATATGAGATATAATTACATATTTAATTTAAGAATTAAACGAAATAGAAGAATTTATATATATTTAAATATGATTTAAATATATAAAGATGGATATGTTGTTAAAATTATTTAATATTTGATATTAAATTAATTAAGTTTTATTTAATAATTAATTTATAATAGTGATTAGTAGTGATTAGAAGAAACGTCTAAAAAATAAAAAATATTCGAAAAGAAAAAAAAATTATTTATTTTAATTTAAATAATATCGAAGGCTAGTACCCTTCAGGAAGTGATTGGTCTGCCATATGCTATAAACGGGATTAAACTCCATTTCTCATACTTTCACTCATCGATTCACTTATTGTTCAGATTAGGTTAGGTAGGTTATATTCGATCTCACACTAAGCAGAAATTCAAAACGAGAATTTGGAAATCTGGGGATAAGGGATCACCAAGTTATTGAAATTGTTTTTCTCACCACCCGAATTGCTTTATCAATGATTCGGTGAATGTATCTATGTTAATTCGTGGGTGTACATGATCAATCAAATGAATTTCGTTAGGATGGAGCTCATCAATTTAATTAGGATCGGTCTTATGATGAAACAATTCATTGCATTAATCAAATCCAATATCAATAACCATTTTACCTATACTCATTAGATAAATCAAATTTTTCGTTCTTGAATGAGCAACTATGTGGGATAAGATATATTATGTACATATCTTATTCATACGTTGTTGAATAGAAATAAAGAACGCCAATCTTTGATAATTTTGTCAGCATCGAGATTGTTTGCAAATGGATCTATTCAACGTTGTAAAAGATTATAATGTTATAAAAGAATCAGTAAAAAGATCCTCTATTGAAATTAGGAATTCGTTAGGACCTTTAGGGGCGGCCCCTCAAATTGTGAATTTTTATTCATTTTATGACTTAATAACTCATAATCCGATCTCCCTAACTAAATATTTGAAACTTGACAATTTAAAACAGACTTTTCAAGTACTTAAATATTATTTGATGGATGAAAACGGGGGATTTTGAATTCCGATCCATGCAGTAACATCGTTTTCAATACATTTAATTTGAATTGGCATTTTCTGTATCATAATTATCACCATAATTATTGTGATGAAACACCTACAAGCATTAGCCTTGGACAGTTTTTTTTTTTTTTTTTTTTGAAAATGTATGTATAGCCAAAAATAGACCACACCTAAAATCGGCGGCATGCTATTCTTATTATAAAAAAAGTTCTATAATATAATTAATTCAAGTCCCAGATATTAATTCAAATAATTGAATTGAGGGACCTTTTAAATTTTTTTTTTATGATATTTTCAACTTTAGAGCATATATTAACTCATATATCTTTTTCGGTCATTTCAATGGTGATTACAATTCAGTTAATAACCTTATTAATCGATGAAACCGTAGGACTCTATGTTTCGTCAGAAAAGGGCACGATAGCTACTTTTTTCTGTATAACCGGATTATTAGTTACTCGTTGGATTTATTTGAGGCATTTACCTTTAAGTGATTTATATGAATCATTACTATTTCTTTCATGGGGTTTCTCCATTATTCATCTATTTACGTATTTTAAAAAATATAAAAACCATTTAAGTGTAAGCGCAATAACCGCGCCAAGTACTATTTTTACCCAAGGTTTTGCTACTTCAGGTTTTTTTTTTTAACTAAAATGCATCAATCCCCACTATTATTTCCCGCTCTCCAATCTCATTGGTTAATGATGCACGTAAGTATGATGGTATTGGGTTATGCAGCTCTTTTATGTGGATCATTATTTTCAGTAGCTCTTATAGTGATTACATTTCAAAAAGCTATAAGAATTTTTGGTAAAAACAAGAATTTCAATTTCTTAAATGCTTTATTTTCCTTTGATGAGATCCAATACATGAATGAAGGGAACAATTTAGTAAGAAACACTTCCTTTTTTTATTCGAAAAATTATTATAAGTCTCAACTGATTCAACAATTAGATCATTGGAGTTATCGTATTATTAGTCTAGGGTTTATCTTTTTAAGCATAGGTTTTCTTTCAGGGGCAGTATGGGCTAATGAGACATGGGGATCGTATTGGAATTGGGACCCAAAGGAAAACTTGGGCATTTATTACTTGGACCATATTCCAATTTATTTACATACGCGAACAACTAAAAAATTTGAAGGTGTAAATTCTGCAATTTGGCCTCTATGGGTTTTCTTTATAATTTGGATATGCTATTTTGGGGTCAATCTATTAGGGATAGGGCTACATAGTTATGGTTCAATTACATTAACATCTAATTGAATGAATTCAAGAAAGCGCTGACGAACACAAAATGGGAGAGTATAGATAAGAAAACTGTGTGTAAGATATCGAGAACCCTTTGAATCACTACATTACCTGATTCAAATAGTTTCACAGAATTCGACTGTGACCTTGATACGAGCTAGAGCTTCTAACTATGATGAATGCCGTTAACTATGTGTATGATGCCTGTAAATAGACCGATTTTATATCACCCTTCAATTCGAATTAGAAAAGCAATGTCTCCTTGCATAATATGGATTCCAAACATTCATGATATGGATGTGAATGGTCGAATTACTTATCCCTTTGGTCTAATTAGTGAACTATCTCTCCAGGATTGTGAAAAGATGTTCCACTAGAAATTCTTTTATTATTGGCTTTCGACCCATATTCCCAAAAAGTGGATTCCCGCTCTAATAGCTCCGAATAAATTAAATACATGCATTAAAATACGAAGGCTTCTTTATTCCACACCAACGAAAAACTTTTTCACTCTTTCATATACTAGGGGATTTCACTTGGAAAAGAAAATGTTCCATACTAATGGATTCGGTCTCATAACCATGGGTTCCAATGTACGAGATCTGTAGCACTTACCAATGAAGCCCTATCGATTAGTATTAATACAGAAGAAATCAATTATAGACACTAATATAATTAGTCTTGCTTTTTCATAGACAAACTTGGGATTTGCGATCCCAGGTAAGACGGTTAGGATCATGGGATCCTTTTTCTATCAGGAGCCCTTCTTTATCTCTCTTTATTATCTTTATCTCCCTTTTATTATTAATTATATAGATATATAATTATAGACATATATTAATTATATTGATATAGATAATTATTAGATTATTTATTGGATGGATATTATCTATAAAATCGATAAAAAACTTTTTTGATTAGCAATTCAATTCCATTTAGATAAATTAGAGATAAAGTAAGGGCTCAAAAGAAGAGATATCTCCAATCCTAATATATAATAATACCAATATATTAAAGATTACTAAAAAATATTATAAATAAATTCAAAAATAAAGAAATAAAAAAGTACTTCGTGTTTATTTCATCCGAAAAGTCCTTTTCTTTTTAGTTTCCACGCGCCGTCTGATAAGTTACCTAGCTAGGCTTTTTTTGTTCCAATGAATCGTAGATATAAATTATTTATTTGATTTGAAAACACAAAATGTTATTTGAAACAAATAAAATCGAAACAACAAGAATCATTAGAAGATTTATTATTTCGATTCCTATGATACAGAAAAAGCTGATATAGAATCAAGGTTCCATTCCTTTCCTTATTATTATTCTTTATTATTTTACTAGAATAAAAAACTTGTTAATTAGTTAATGAAAATGAGTTCTCTTTTCCTAATCTCATTAGTCGCCCTGTGAAAATACGTCAACGCTCGAATTTTTCATGATTCTTTTCTGGTCCGATCTTTTTCCATTTTAAACCAACCAACAAAACTACTTGTTTACATAACATCTTATTGTTGCATTGAAACATAGAAATGTTGACTAATCTGACTAACATTGAACTTGGTAAAATGAAATGGTTGAATAATTGAAAATGAGATTATTCAGGAATACATATGAATGCTAAGATTACGCATTGTAGTTTCTGTAGTAGATCCCATAATAAAAAAAAAGTATTTGTGATTGTTCCAGAAGAAATTGATCTTCAAATCATTAACGGAGGAGGTCGGTACCCATTTTTTTTTTTCTGATCCTTCGATAAAAAGATTCATTCTCTTCATAAAAAATAGGAGGTAGAACCAATAAATATTTCTTTTTCGATTCATCCCTAGAGTTGAATACCTCATTCAAGAATTGTTTTTGATCTAATCCGTAGGAATTAATAGAAAAGGCAAATCCCTTATGATACACCAGATCCGGCTCGATTATTGATAGAGTGAATAGATCTACCATTTCTTGAAATCTCTCTTCTGATTCAAAATCGTGGTGTAACGTGTATCCCCTCCTGTTCCGGTCATGGAATAGATGAAATAAATAAATAAATGGATTTTTGTTCAAGAATGAAATCTTATTGGAACTGTCCATATCCAGTTCATTTTGCGGAACCATATCACATCCCGAATCTGATGAAATAGGATGAATTGAGACGGTATTTTGTAAATACGTAATTATCTGAATATATTAACTATTTCTTTATTTTCTGATCGACAAAAGAAACATCTTGTTCTTTCTTCAACAATTTCTGATCTCTAGTGGAACCCATGATCTGTAGGTCTGCGAGATCCCCTACTAGCTCATAATGGACTAGCTTTAGCGTGATAAGTTAATTTGAATCGTTCAAGTTAGAATTAAGGGAATTAGTAATTATATGAGATATAATTACATATTTAATTTAAGAATTAAACGGAATAGGAGAATTTATATATATTTAAATATGATTTAAATATATAAATATGGATATGTGTTAAAATTAATTTAATATTTGATATTAAATTAATTAAGTTTTTTTTAATAATTAATTTATGAAATTAATTAAAGTTTTGATTTTTAAGATCAAAATAGATTTTATAAAATCAAATTTTGATTTTTGAGATAAAACTTGAAAATTAGAAAACAAAACACTTAAATGGAAAATGTTGATTTTCCATTATCCATATCTTTGAAGTTGATCACACATGAAGTATTTTCTTTCCCTTGTCTTCTCCAAGCATGAGCAGCAACTCATGCAAGTCTCTCCTTTTGCATGTTGATCTGCAATATAATAAAGAGATTGGAGTGAAAATTGACGCATGCAATCTATAGAGAATTTGAGAGAAAATTCGGGTTGAAGAAAGACTTCTTTTACAAGATTACTACAGTGAGCATTTCTCCTTCATCCCTTGATTCAAGCTTGTTTTGAGTCACACAACTCAATCTAGAGCACCAAGAGAATAGTGAGGAAGATCTTGAGGTGGTCTACAATAAGATAGCATCTGGAGAAGGAGCTTTAAAGAAGTGCTACAAGTGGTATGTCTTGAAACTCACTTGTTCTTCTGCAAGAACATGCTTTATATTTTGCCAAAATTAGTGAATTTGAGTGCTTAGATGATCCTTGTGCTTCCACTGTTGTTGATACAATCCTACATCAACCTTTCAGACTCTATGTTAAAAGTGATGCGGCTGTATCACACCAGGATAGTGAAATATGCATGGATAGAAATCTACACCTATTCTATCTGATGTCCAGTTCCTTTAAGAGTTCTAAGTAGTTATTACCGAGTGTTCTTATGAGTAGTTGAATCCTAGATTAATAAAGTTTAGTTTCTTCACCCTATGGTGTCCCTTATTCCTAAGGTGACGTGACCCTCCTATTCCTAGGCTCCTGGTCCCATATCCCTTTATGAGATCGATTTACACTCTAGCCTTCTCAGCACTAAAGCTCCACTGGATTGTTAAATTAAGTGGCCAATTTAATTTATCAAGACTTCTAATAAAAATCAACAAAGAGAATGCAATAACAACAAGATGGTGTGAGCTCAACAATATTTAAGCCATAGAGACCTTAGGGAAATCACATTGTCGAAACCCTAGGAAGAATTTAACTCATGATGATTGACAAGATAAACTTCTTTATTAAATAAAAAAATTATTGCTACAATAGAATTTGATTGGAAAGAGAAGAAATGAGTAAAAATACTTACATTAAATAAATAAAAGAAAAGAAATGCTTGAAAATCACAACTCCAATGACCTTGAGATAAATCCAAGGCTTTCCCTAAGATAATCTCCCCTTTTCCAAGGTGAAAGTCATTCTGCCGCACTCACTTCGGTGGGACGAGAAATCCTAGAGCAAAAACATCTTAGAGGACTCCCGTTCGTAAGGTTTTGACTTGAAACATGAAAATAAACCCACGATGACTACTGGAAAATGACAGAAACGATGGTGGAGAAGATGGGCTTGGCCAAGGAGTTGAAGATCTCGATTTGAAGGGCTTCCATCCCTTTTATAAGCTCTAAAATGGTTGGGGAAGACTGAAATTCAAGGTTTGAATGATTTTCAGGCGAAATTGAAGCTAAATAAATGATCAAATTGTGAAAATTGAACTGCCTTTGACTAGTACGAAATCTGAAATTTTAGGGTCCAGTACTGTGGCACATCAGACTGCTGCGGACGCATCAGATTAAAATCCTGCAGAAATTGCAAAAAACTTTCAAAATTCACCAAATTAGCTCCAAATCATCAAATATCATAATTAAAGCCCAATTAGACCTTCAAGAGCTAAATTTTGTGAGTTAAGCCAAAATTCAAGGGAAAACTCATGCCATAATTTATTTTTCCTAGTAAAAGGTGCATAAAAATGACTTAAAAACATGTAATTCATAGCATGAGTCAAATCCTGATAGAGATTGGAATACCATCACCAAGAATAAAGCAGTTTGATTCCCATATATATGAAATTTCAATGAGGTTAAGCTTAGATCTATTGGAGGAGCACCATGAGACAACACGTTTACGTATAGCAGAGTACAAGAATAAAATCGCTAGATACCATAAGACCATAGTAAGAGTGTGAAGCTTTAAGGAAGAAGATCTAGTATTAAGGAAGGTGATGTAGAACACCCGAGATTTAAATACAAGAGAGCTTGGACCAATATAGGAAGGACCATATCAAGTGATTACAGTGGTTAGACTCGACATATACACATTGGCAGGTCAAAACGAAAAGGCTCTTCCTAACCCGGTGAATGCCTAGCACTTGAAATTATATCATTAAAGAGGTTTACAAGTATAAATAAAATGGCTATCGAACAAGTTGTCATAGGAAATTTGTCTTATCTTCTATATCTTAAGGAAAGAAAGAGATTTAAATCAAGAATGGCCTGGAAAGGAGGGCTTGCTCAAATCGTGGCCCAAGTCAACACACTGGCCCCAACTAAGGTAAAGATTGAGCCTAAAAAATTTCCTAACTTGACTTCTTGAGCTCAAAATAATAATAATAATAATAATAAACACAGTTACCTCATGATGACCCCAGAAGAACGACAAACAAAAGTCACATGGTTAGTGTAGACAAACAAAATGGCACTTGAGAAATGAAGCTACAGGAAAAATTGGCATAAGAAAGAACCGAAATCAAACAACAACAACCGGGTGAAGGAAGAGCTACGTAATGAGTCAACATGATTGCAATTAAGAAAATAATGGCTCATAGTTGGCCTCGGCCCAAGGGCTAACCAGAGAAAGCCCACAAATAAAAGTCACAGGGTGCTCCACACAGGGGGCTTCAAGATGCCTGAATCAAACAATGAAAACTGTATGAAATATAATGGATTAAAACAAGAATCGACAACAAGTCGAAAAAAACAACGGAAGGAAAGTGACAAATAATAAGCTACAATCAATGAAGGAATGAGGAATACTTTAAAGCCATAATTTAATTGGACAATATTTTGGGATGACTTCTTATCCAGGGATAACCTGGGATTAGTTGAGCAATAACCAATTGTTGGGGCCTATTCAAGAAGTGGACCTAGTATGATTTTGCGCATAACTTCGTCATGGAATGGAGAAACGCACTAGAAAATCAGTTGGATCTCAAAATGGTTTAGCTTGATAGGCCTAACAACCCCTAACAAATCCGAATTAAGTTTCACAATGGGGTAGCATGGAGTTTGAAAGAGAGATTGTACTCCCAAGATAGGTTCCGAGAATTGAAATCTGCAAAAAAAAAAAAAGGTCCAAGAAACCACAAACCCTAACTTCGGAGTGGGGGCTTATGTTCTAGTTGGATTATGGAACCAGGGATAAAATAGCCAACACACAACAAATGAAGAGGAGAAGAATAAAACCCAAAGAGAGATGGGCCTAGCCGATCTCAACAGAAGCGACTGAAGGTTGTCTAGCCTAGTATAAGCTTAGCTAAAAAGAGATGAAACCCTAAAAGTACCAAGTAAGAATATTGGGTTGGTTGACCTTGTCTCAAAGGGAATTCCTAAAACAGATAGCCGAGTCAAAAACCCTAATCCGATAAGGAATAGGAGGAGGGTAAAAATATATAAATAAGATAGAGAAGAACATAAACAACAAGTAAGTTCCAAAACCAATATCAAATTCTCTCTTCTCCTTCCAACTTTTTGACTTAAACATCAGAGTGGTTGTGGCCTACACCATATAGGTGTTCAAGTTTCTCTTTGTTTGCAAGTGAACTCTCTTCCTCTAAAATAACAAATTTACCATTGTTGCGCTTCTGAGATTAGAAAAGCTCGCTTGATAAAAAATTGCCATCAACAATTTGATTAATAGTACATATATTAAACAGATCAAATACTTGTATATATATATATATATATATATATATGCAGATAAATATAGCATAGTAGTCTATATATGATTAATACTGTAAACCATATAAGATACGATGTAAAACCATTTGAGTACCTATTTGTGTAGAAGTATGTATATGTAAGTTTCTCTATAAAGCCAACATGAGCTTAGGTCAACTATAGTTGGCATGGCCTCCTTTTTAAAAGTGAGAGGTTTGATCATCCTCCTCTCAATTGTTGTACTAAAAAAAGTTTTTTTTTTCTACAATTCTATAATATTTTTAATAATATAACGTGAATGAATAATGTAAATATAATACATCGATTAGATGATAGAATATAATTATAAATTGAAAATATTAAACTCAATCAAATTTTTTATAAAAAAAAAAAAGTTGAATATACATAGTTTATTATCTTCAATCCAATAAAATAGTTTTTAGAGTTTTGAACATCTTGTCTGTCACACTTCTACGTGTTTGTTTGTTTGTTTTTTTTTTTTTGAAAATTAATAAATGGATCCACTTAGATATTTGAGGTTTGCAAAATTTTCACAATCAGGAGAATCGAACTTTTATTTCTGACTTTCTTTTAAGGAAAATTCAAAATTGCTTATGAAAACAAAACAAAAGACTTCCAAAAAAAGCTTTAGAAACTTATAAGAATCCAAAGTGGGGAAATTGAGTATTTTTTAAAATAATAAAAGTAAAATAACAACAATGAAATCAATTGCATAATACATGTGAAATACATAATTATTTATATTTATAATTAGTTGACTTAATTATTGTTCGCACGACATTTTCGGAGAAACATAATTCGTGGAGTTGAACTTGTTTTGATTTAGATTTGATGCGAATGTGGTTCGATCTCTAGTACTTGATTCTCTTATTCTCTTTCAGTTGAATTCGTACGCTTGACTTGTGGTAGAGAAGCGCATGATGTTCTTGAAGTTAAAATCTTGGAAGAATGTTTATATCTTCCGGGCTTGAGCTTCAAGAAGTAGTTTAGTCTTCTGGAGTTAAGAAGTGTTCTAATTGTTAATCCAAAACATGAGAAATGACAATTATAGTATAATTTTACTTTTACTTCATAACTAGTAGTTACTTTGAAAAAATTCAACAAAACCTTATTCTCGAAGAGGGGTCCATGAGTATAAGTATTCATGTTTGTCATCGGGCCATTGTTGATTCCCAAATTTGGCATTACTAGCGTAATGGAGTTTTTTGGTGAAAAGTAGCTATTGGGTTGCCCAATGGAGTGACATTCGAGTTCGACCATCTTCTTTTGAGGCTGAAGGTTTATGCCGGTGGTGGAAAGCCTTTTGGAAGATGCAAGTTCCAGGGAAAATTAAGATATTTATGTGGCAGTTGTGTTTTAATAGACTCCCTACTCGAGTTAACTTGATGCGTTGTAGGATTGATTGCCACATGTTTGTGTTCTATGTAACAGATATGATGAGAAAGATATCCACTTTTTAATCCACATAGTGCAACTCCACATAACTTGTTTAATCCACATTTCTATTGTAATAAAGGTGCGGTGGTCCTCTCCCTCCAGTTCTATGTATAAATTGAATGCATATGATACAATGTGCTTGAGTACAATCCAAGTTGGTAGGTTCTTTGTGATTCTAGCCACCAGGTCCTGATGGCTGCTCTCAAAACTTTACCTACTTGTTGGGATATGGATCTTGCAGAAGGTTGGACGCTTTCTGAAAGTGTGAAAATGGCGGTTGAATGGGTTTTTTTACCTTTTTTTTAGTCTCACCTTGAATTTGATTCATGACGTTTAATTTGGATTCTTTGTGGGGAGATTGAAGATAACTTTAAAATGGGATCACTGAAGCTGTAAAATTGATGATACCAGATGCTTCTCGTTTTTTGTTGTCAATTGTTCCTGGTTAAGCATGTAGTTAGTTGTCAGATTCGGAATCTATTTGTTATGCTATGGAAATCACTATCTTGAAAGCAAATTCGGCATGGCCGTGATGTGAATCGTTATTACAGATTGATCCCTAAGGTTAACATAACTCCCCCTTAGACGTGTACTCGTCGGACGGAGGGTTGGAATCAAAAGAGAGAAAGTAGTTTACATAGAATCGAAATCAAGAAAGCAAATGAAGGGTTTTTTAGATCTAGACCACTGGTTAAAATAAATTCAAGTCTGGAAATAATGATCCAATGGTTTAAAAACAAAATAAAACAAAAAGAAATAGAACTACTTTTTTTTCGCACAAATGCGGGAGCCTAAGCCCATTTGATCAAATGAACAACGACAACAGTATGCGCACATGTGGGAAATGACCTCTACTACCCCTCTACCCACTTTTGCAAGTCACTAGAGGTGCTCTCCTATTTTTACCCTCTAGTCACTCTTTAACTCTCTAATGTGGGACAAAAGAAGGTGGAGTTCACCATGTGATTCTTTTATGGGCCTTGGACCTTGGTAAGTGTGGGTCATTCGCAACAATCCCCACAACCTACAAGTATCAAGAAAATAAAAAGATAGTGGTCATTCTGAGCAATAGATTGATGGTAACTTAAATATCAATATCTTGTGATTTGAATTGATGCATAGTGAAGTAAGACAACAACAGAATTTACCAAAATGAGTTACCTTTTAGACTTTTGTAAATTCTGGTTGAGACACCCACAATGTGTTTCAATCCTTTTGATTTCTCTTTTGATTCCACGATAAATTTATGCATCATAGGCTATTTAGCTATTCACATAAAACCTTCGGTCGTCGTGAAAACTCTAGAAAGAGACCCTCAAACTCTTTCATAGAAGGCAGTCCACACCTTCACTTTCACATTAGATGCTTCATCAAGTTTATCGCAATAGACCACTCAAAACTGAGCTATGAAGACTTTAAAGATTATCCATCAAGTCTATCACAATAGACCCCCCAACATAAAGAACTATGGATCACTCAAATTATCCATCAAATCTATCGCAATAGACCACCCAAAATAAAGGGCTATGGATCACACTAAGGCTTTGAGTCCCATACTAGTTGAATACTCTAGGATTACTCTCCTTGTTCGGCCTATAGTGAGAGGATCTGCTAAATTCCTCTCAGACCTCACATACTCTAAGGAGATAGTTCATTTCTTCAAAAATTGTTTCACAACTCCATGTCTCAGGCGAATATGCCTTCTTTTGCCATTATACACATTATTCTTGGCAATACCTATGACAGCTTGTGAATCACAGTACAAAGATACTAGTACAAAAGTCCCCTACAGTGGCACGTCTTCTAGCAGACTTCTTAGCCACTCTGTTTCTGGTCCAGCTAGCTCTAGTGCTATAAATTCTGACTCCATGGTGGATTTTGCTATACAAGTTTGTTTGGCTGATTTCCATGAAATAACACCTATTCCAAGTATAAACACGTATCCACTAGTTGAACTTCTCGTTATCTGTTACCCAGTTTGCATCACAATATCCTTCTAACACCCTAAGAAAATTGTTGAAATGTAAAAAAAAAAAAATCCATTGTATCTTTGAGGTACTTTAGCAAACAATGAAGTGCTGACCAATGATCCTTATCAGAATTATGAGTGTATTTACTCAGTCCACGTATAGCATATGCAATATCGAGTCTAGTATAGTTAATTAAACAACATAACACTACCAATAATTTTTGCATATTTAGATTGATAGACATTTTTATCTTTATTCTTCTTAGGTGTTTTTATAGACGTAAATGTCAAATCTCTTTAGCAATTTTTCAATATAGTCTGATTGATATAGAGAGAAACCATTTTAAGTTTTTCTTATCTTAACACCAAGTATTACGTCAGTCTCACCTAAATCTTTCATTTCAAATTGTAAGGATAGAAATAATTTGGTATCATTAATTATATGTTTGTTTGTACCAAAGATCAACATATCATCAACATACAAACATATTATCACGTAGTTAGCTCCAGACGACTTTGAGTAAACATACGTGTCAGAATAGTTTACTTTGTTTACGAAAGTGTTGTTAAAATTTTCATATCATTGTTTAGAAGCTTGTTTTAGACCATAAAGAGATTTAGTAAGTTTATAGACCTTATTTTCTTGACCAACAATAATAAAACCTTCAAATTCTATCATATACATTTCCTCTTCCAAGTCCTCATTGAGGGATGTCGTTCTTACATCCATTTGATGTATTAGAAGGCCACGAATCGCAAGGTAGGCTATCAAGCTCTAATAGTGGCTATTTTAATCACAGGTGAGTAAGTAGTCTATGCCTTGCTCTTGTCTGTATCCCACAACTACTAATCTAGCCTTAAACTTATCTATTGTACCATTTGGTCTCATTTTCTTCTTAAATATCCATTTACACCTAATAAGTTTATTTCCTTTAGGTAGTTCCACTAATTCCCATGTTTAATTCATGACTAAGGAATCTAGTTCACTCTTGATTTCCTTTTTCCAAAAACTAAAGTCTATTGAGCTTAAAGCTTCTTGATAAGTTTTTGGATCCTTACCTATTAAGTACATGCAAGCAAATGAATTGTCTATTTTATCTGAATTTTCAACTAGAAATGTAGTTAGAAAATCAGATCCGAAATCCTTATTAACCCTTTGTTTTTCTACTTCTTTTAGGCTCTAACTAAAGTATGTTATTAGGGTTAGAAAAAGGGAGTTCAGACATTCGATCGATGCTTGAAATACTAGCAATTTAATTATTGAGTGAATTTTCTACTGATTTATCAATAATTTTAATCATGAGAAAAATATGCTAAAAAACACATCTCTATATTCACACACCGGTTTATCACGTAAACACATAAACCTATATGCAGCACTATTATTAGCATTGTAATGACACAACTTTTTGAGATCTCTAATTGGGGTCATTGCCATCATGTATGAAATTTTAAAACAAAGACTGGTCAACCCTTTTATTGTTAGAAAATATATATATATATATATATTTCTAAATAATAGAACAATATTTGATTTAGCAACCCTAAAATGTTGAAAATAAATATATAAATAAATCATAAAACATTTAAATTCAAAACTTAAAACTCACATGTTTTTTTATTCAAACATTCGAAAAATTTCTTTAAAATGTGATATTGAGCGGAAGCTTCAACACTCTTCCTATATGTAACCTTCAATAGATCTCCTCGCCAAGCACCTAGTACATTCCTTGTCTTTACCTGAAAACATATCATAATAAAGGATGAATATAAAAATCAACCGTAAGTAACTCCACTATTGGGGAGAGGCTGTGCATTTATGTCCTATAAATTTAAACGTGCTAGTGAGACATGCATAATTCAACCGTTCATGGATGGTCATCTGTGAACAATTTAACCCGTCCTAACACAGAGGTAACATGTTGTGAATCCGTCGGTCCACGGAGCTGTAATATATTTGTGAACCAGTCTGTTCACAGAGCTGTAATATAGTTGTGAACCAATAGCTCACGGAGCTGTAATATCATGGTGTTAGAAGGGAAAACTAACGCTTTCCTATCATGACATTAATCACAACATCAATAACATTCACAACAAAATTCATGGAACATGTCCTAGGATCCTACACATATTCATATCGGTCATATACAAATGATATCATGTTCCTAAAATTTTATTTATTCATATAACATATCATGCTTCTCAATACTATCTAATCAAAATTAAACATTGTCATATTATTTACGTCGTCTGACTCAAAGACAATTCCACTAGTAAAATTATTTACTTCTAAAATAGGCCCAAACGTATACTAATCAAGCATCTACACTTCTTTAAGAAACCTTGAGTTATCCCCAAGTCGAGCTTGATTCAAGATCGAATCCCAACCCTTCTCAACAATTCGTACCTAAGTACGATCCAACTATTAAGGGTCTAAATCAAAATTTCAGCAATCAAAATCAAGCGGCAAAAGGGTTAAAAAGCCCCAAACTTACCATAAATCTGGTAAAAAAACCACCTTAACTTTGCTGATCAACACACTAATGGCCTCCAAAACCTGAATCGAAGGTCTAAGTATTATGGGTAACTAAACATTAGGACAAATACTTAATGGGTATTCAGGAACTTCAACTAAAACCTACTAAACTTACACAAAACCATCGTAACGGCGATGTTGGCGGCGGCGAGTGAGACCGTGGCGATGGTTGGAGATTACTGGCAACGAACGCTACACGTGAACGACACAAATTTTAGAGAGAGAGTCATGTGAGATGGTTTTCTAAAATTCATCAATTCAATTTTGGATTCAAACTCCAATATCAATGGGGATAAACTTAAACTAACAATTTCCCTTTTCCTTCTTAAATCCCAACCCTTCAAATCTAAATCCTTAATGAATTTTGAATTCACAAAATCTTAATTCTTTTATTAAATAAACCTAAAATTCTTTTTCTCATAAAAAATTTAATCCAAATAGCTTCAAATATTTTCTAAATTAAATTCAAATTACCTCCAACAGACCGATCTAAATAAATCGATTTAACCCTTATCTTCAAATTTGGTTCCGAATATTCCAATATTAAGAAAATAAATTTTAATAATATCAAAATAATTAATCAATGTTTATCTAAAACTTGGAATGTTACAAACATAACCGATAAAAATGCAGTCAAAAGTTTTAGATCTTACTGTGGGTTTCTTAAATTCTAGATATGCTACCTTGGCTAAGTATCCCTACACTCTTAAGTAATCTAGTTTAGGTGGATAACCGTTCCACAACTCGTAAGGAGTGTTATCCAAGCTTTTGTGAGGAACCCGATTAAGTATAAAACGGACATGTTATCGAATAATCTAGAACTTAATAACAAAGCATCTATAATTTCTTTTAAAGTTCTGTTCTTACGTTCTTCTATACCATTTTGTTGAGGTGAATATAGTGACACTTTCCTTTAAGGAGTAATTGATTTTCTACTTCAGCCTTGAAATTCACAAACAAGCTACTAGCTCCATCCTTTGATTTTAGAAGGTAAATTTTTGTACATCTAGATTAATCATCAACAAAAAAATATATAATATTTTTTACCATCTCTACTCATAACTCTGTGTGAATTAGTTCAAGTAATTCAGTGCTACATGTCATTATTGATTTAAAATGCTTTTTCACAAATGTTGCTTCTACACAAATTGGGCATCTATTATTTTAATTGATGCAACATTAACATGTCCTAATCTACCATGCCACACATCAAATGATTCAACCATATAAGCAAAACGAGAGGCATTTCATTTATGGAAATAGCCGCAGGAACAACATTCAAAACAAACATACCATCATACAGATATCTCTTACCAAAAAAGTCACCATTTTTTTGTGATGACAACCTTGTTAGCTTCAAACAGATCAGTACATCATTAAGGGGTGTTTGACGTGCAAGTTTGGAATCTTAAGTCTAGGGGGCAAGGCTGGAAAGGTTAGGTAGCCCGAGTTTAAGAAAACTGTGTTTAGAGTGCAAGTTTGGGAAGTCTGGGTTTAAGAAGCCTGTGTTTGGAGTGCAAGCTTAAGTAGCTTGGGAATGAAGTGCAAATTTATAAATCTTTAGTTTGTTAAATATTTTCTTGTATTTAATCAACGGTCAAATTTTAATTAGTTTAAAGTTGTCATCCTAATTATTTTAATTTAGTTAAGTTTAAAATAAACTAAAAAAATTTAAAAGAATATTAAAAAAAATTAAAATAGAGATTTTGACTAAAATTATAATTTTATTTAATTTATTGTTTTAATAATTTGATATTTTATTTTTATTAGATTTTAAATAAAATTTAATACTTTTATGACTTTAACTAATTTGAAAATGATCATTTTTTTTACCATTATATGCTAACTTAAAATTGAAATAAACTAGTATTTTAATATTAAATTCAATTATTGAAAACACTATAGCTTTTTTTTTTTATCAAATTACATTTGAGGAATAAAAAATCATAATTTTTGTAGTTTTAATTTTTATTTGGTCGTTAAGTTATTTTAAACATTTTAAACTTTTACATTTTAAAAATGATTCTGAGTCTTTAGGCTAGTTAAATTAACCAACGAAAAAAATGAAAATATTATTAAATTAAATTAGGGTTTTCTACATATATAACCTAAATAAATATACCAATACAATTGCAGTCTAATGGTGTGTTTGGAATGTTGGGATTGATGTCCTAATTCTCCCAGAGTCTCGTTGTTTGTAATTTATACACATTGTTTATGAATAAAATAAGAGTTATTTCATTCTGGCATTTACTCATATCCAATAAACAAAGCTCCATGGTTATTGTGTATAAACTTAAGCATGTATATGGGATATACAAGTGGATCATGCCTTAAGTGATAACCTAAATAGGTCTGTAGTATAAGGATTAAGGAAGGATACCTGATCCTGGTGACACTACGGATATAGCCCACTTTGTAGAGGTTTGCAAGTGTTGTAAACTACTACAGATGGTAAATCCCGACCATTCATGTGGAGAAATGAGAGTGAGGGTATCCTATACAAAGAGTTTGTATAAGACCGGACCACAAGATGATTTGCCTTTGTATATAACGCCGTTGATACTAGAGACTTACATCTCACCTAAATGACCATAGGTGACATGACCTCAATCCTGCATGTTTTGGGAACTCTTGCCTTTGAGGGTGGTCCTTTGATTAGTATGAGTGAGAGTGGCCAGATTGCCAACACAACATGCTTACTTTTTTGGAAACTTGATTGAGTCATAGTCCTACTATAGGTTGCAAATGGAGTGGTACTTAAGAAGTACAGGGACATAATTGTTATTGGCCGAGCTGTACTTATGAGCGATCTGTGAAGGGTTGTCGCACTGTTAATTGGTTAAGATTGACACATAATATATTTATAGTAAAGAGAGTTCAGCTGCTGGTCTTTAGTGGAGTGCCTGAAAGTTAACGGATGGTGGATACTATGACTAAACAGTTTAGTAAGTTATTCACATACTGTTGGAGCTTCGAGCTATAGGTCCATAAAGTCCCCTTGGTAGCTCAATAGATTCAAGTTGAGAATCGGTTCTTGGTGTTGATTTGAAATGTTCAAATCGACAAGAGGTAATTCGATTATATATGATATGATCGGTGTGATGTATGAGATACATCTAGAGAAGGATTAATGTAAATGAGATTTACATTAAGTACCATAGAATAGAAAAAGATCAATGGTTTATATGTTTCATGAGATGATATATTAAAAATATAGGTTATAAATATATTATGGTAAGTTGGTTATCATTTATATTTATAATAATATTAATTATTGGATAATTATCTCTTTTTCTCTAATAACCAATTGAGTGGGAGGTTATTGGTGGTTTTATGGTAACCATGAGATAAAAGCAAAAATGTTTTCCTAAATTTAGTAAGATTTGCAAAAGTTGTTGATTTTAGAATTCCATTCTCGGAATTACTCACGGAAAGGTTGTCAAGTAAATAAGATTTACTAAATGACAGCTTGTAGACTAGACAATCGTGGAGTGTTTCTACATGATAGACACTCAGCTGGTTGATGACCTAAACGATCGTGCAACTTTAGTTAAACGATTGCATATCATTTGTTAAACGATTGTGCATCTTCTATACGATAGATACTGTCATCTCCCACTTGCTCAATCGTTTACACGATTGTTCTTCTTCTAGTCTTTTCCTCTAACCAAGTCCACAGAGAGACCACACTTCTGGATTTTCACACTGAGAATACCAAGGTAACCTTTTGTTGGGAATGTCCCTCTACAAATACTACATTCTTAGAAGAAGATCATATAAAAAATCATCTACCTCGGTGTAAAGTAATATTGCAAGAAATGACCAAAGATGCTACAGAAACATCAACAAGAGGTGTTGATCAAGCTGGTCCATCAATAATTGTTGTTGTCCCGTCACGTCCATCCCAAGTGGGGACATGCCTATAGGTGTCTTATAGGCGGTCCTGTGTGCCCACAAGACATCGTCCAGCTTTATTGCCTAATCTTTGTGTGAAGGTTTTACCACCTTCTCTAATATCAGCTTGATTTCCCTGTTGGACATTTCAGCTTGACCATTTGTTTGTGGATGGTATGCGGTGTCCACCTTATGGAGGATATTATACTTGAGCAACAACTTGTTGATGATGTTATTAACAAAGTGAGAGCCTTCATCATTTATTATGGCACGTGGAGTGCCAAAACGAGTGTAAATATTCTTCCTCAAGAACTTGAAGACTACCGTCACATCACTTGCGACGCATGATACCGCTTCTACCCTTTTGGAAACATAGTCGACGGCTAATAGAATGTATTTGTGACCATTTGATGGTGGAAATGGTCCCATGAAATCTATGCCCCAAACGTCGAATAGTTCCAATTTTAAGATGATGTTCATGGGCATCGCATGCTTCCACGAAATGTTTCCCGTGTGTTGGCACCGGTCGCATTTCATTGCATAGTCCTTTGCGTCCTTGAATAACGTTGGTAAAAAATATCCACTTTGTAACACCTTTGCTGCTGTGCATTGGCCTCCAAAGTGTCCTCCATATGGTGAGTCATGGCATTGTGATAGTATGTGCTGGTGAGCAGTATCTGGTACGCATAGGCGCAAAATCTGGTCTGATCCCCTCTTATAAAGATTTGACTCATCCCAATAATATGATTTGCAATCATATCTGAGTCGCCTCTTTTGTTGGGCTGTGTAGTCCTCAGGAAATTATTCGCAAACCAGAAAATTGACCACGCCCGCATATCATGGTAGTTCTTCAATTTTAAATAGTTGCTCGTTTGGGAAAGTTGCATTCACCTCTGATTGATTGCGGTCGACTTCTGAATTTTCTAATCTTGACAAATGATCCGCAACTTGGTTCTCCGTCCCCTGGCGATCAATGATTTCCATGTTGAATTCTTGAAGGAGGAGAACCCATCGAATCAATCTCGACTTTGCACCTTTCTTTGTCATCAAATATTTATCGCCGAGTGGTCAGTGTGAACGAGTACCTTGGATCCCAGTAAGTAAGCTCTGATTTCTCCAGCGCAAAAATCACCGCAAGCAGTTCTTTTTCTGTGGTAGTGTAATTTGTTTGAGCAGAATTCAAGGTTTTATTCGCATATGCAATGGGGTGTAGCATTGTTTTCTTCTTTTGCGCCAGTACTGCCCCTATCGCATAACCACTTGCATCGCACGTTAGTTCAAAGGACTGTGTCCAGTCCGGTGCGATCAACACAGGTGCAGTTATTAATGCGTTCTTCAGTATCTTGAATGCGTTGAGGCATTGGTAATCGAAGTCAAATGCTCTTTCTGCCTCCAGCAGCACACTCAATGGTCATGCAATCTTTGAAAAGTCTTTCACAAAAAGTTGATAAAAGCCTGCATGGCCTAAGAAGCTCCTGACAGCCTTCACTTTTGCTTGAGGTGGGAGCTTTTCAATCGTCTCAATCTTCGCCTTCTCCACCTTTAGCTCGTCTTTGGAGACTTGTGCCTAAGCACAATACCTTCCTTTACCATAAAGTGGCATTTCTCCCAGTTTCGTCTCTTTACATCTCTTCAGTATCTTCTCTAGATTGTTGAGACAGACTTCGTAAGTTTGCCCATACACTGAGAAATCGTCCATGAAAATTTCTACAGAATCTTTAACGTACTCAGAAAAGATGGCCATCATACACCTTTGGAATGTGCTCGGCACATTGCACAGGCCGAACGACATGCATTGAAATGCAAATATTCCATAAGGGTAGGTGAATTTAGTTTTCTCTTGATCTTCAGGAGAAATCATGATTTGGTTATAGTCGGCATATCCATCCAAGAAGTAGTAGTAATTATTTCCTTCTAGGCAGTCTAGCATCTGGTCGATAAAAGGTAAGGGGAAATGATCCTTCTTTGTCGCCGCATTCAGTTTGTGGTAGTCCATGCAGATCCACCAGCCAATGACGGTCCTCATCAATATTAGTTCATTATTTGCATTTGGGACTACTGCCATCCCTTCTTTCTTGGGCACACATTGCATGGGCTGACCCACGTGCTGTCGATGATTGGATAAATAATCCCTGCGTCCAACCATTTGATTATTTCCTTCTTCACGACCTCCTTCATCGTAGGGTTGAGTCTGCGTTGATGTTCGATCGATCCTTTCTGATTGTCCTCAAGACGTATCTTATGCATGCAATATGCGAGGCTGATTCCTCTAATTTCTAATAGCGTCCAACCAATTGCTTTTATATGATTTTTCAGGATGCTCAACAGTGTATTTTCTTGATCTTCTTGAAGTGCAGAGGAAATTATTACTGGTAGCATTTCATTCTACCCCAGAAAAGCATACTTCAGGTGATTTGGAAGGGTTTTCAGCTCTACCGTCGATGGTTGTTCCAAGGATGGTTTTGGTGTTTTTCTTTCTTCATTCATTGTCAGCTTTTCATCTTTGGTTGTTGTTTTTATGATCACATTGTAGGCTACTATGGATGCGGTCGCATCCTCTCTTTTATCTTCATCTTTAGATTTTTCTTCTTCTTCTGGGTATTTCATGGCTATGATAATATCAAATATGATCTTCTGTCCGTTCATGCTCAGTGTGATCTCTCCTTTGTACACATCAATCTGAGCGCGACCAGTGGATAAAAACGGTCGTTCCAAGATGATGGGTACATCCTTGTCCGCTTCATAATCATGGATGATGAAGTCGGTCGGTAAAATAAATTTGTCAATCATGACTAGGACATCCTTCACCTTCCCTTCTGGATGCACAAGAGATCTGTCAGCTAGCTGGAGAGTCACCGTCATGGGCGCCAGTTGCCCACATTCAGCTGTTTAAAAATTGAAAGGGGCATTAAGTTGATGTTAACCCCGAGATCGCAAAGCGCTTGACCAATATATAACCCTCCAATTGAGCAGAGTATTGTGAAACTCCGAGGTTTGCACATTTTCGGTGGAATTATAGTTTTTGCTCGTTGTGTTAATGACATCGTTGCAAACTTACCAGTGCTTCTTTTCTTTTTCACCATGTCCTTCAGAAACTTCGCATACTTTGGCATCTGTTCAATCGCTTCAGTGAAAGGGACGTTGATATGCAACAATTTCAGCATGTCCATGAAGCGTTGATACTGCACTTCATCATTTTTTCTTCTTTTTAAGTCTCTGAGGAAATGGTGGCAGCTGTATTCTCACGGTTCCCTGTTCGGACGCAATCTCCGGTTCCATTCTCTCATGTTCTTCTATTTCTTCTTGGGTCAATGGGGTCTGATGTTCCATCGCAATTGGAGCAGTCTTACTCGGCTTCTTCTTTTCCTCTGCCACTGTCTTTCCGCTTCACAACATCACAACTTGACATTGCTTTTTTTTCCGTACTCTCTGGATTGCGCAGGAGCTCTGTTAAACTTGGTAGTGCCCCTTGCTGTCTACTTTTAAGTTCGCGTGCAATCTTTCCTATCTGAGTTTCAAGATTGCGGATGGATGTCGCTTGATTCTGGAGCACTGTTCATTCTTCTCAATATACTGCTTCAGTAAGCTCTCCAGAGATGAAGATTGTGGTGCCTGCGAACTATTGCCTTGATTTTTCGTTTGACCATTTGTTCGCGGGAAAAATTCTGATGGCCCTTTTTTTGTGCCAATGGTTGAAAATTTTACTGTTGATTTTTCCACGCGAAGTTAGGGTGGTTTCTCTACCCAGGGTTATAAGTATTGGAAAAAGGATTATTCTTCATGAAATAAATAGACTTATGGGTTTCGCGAACACTCTTCCATTGGATGGCCTTCACCATAAGTAGCATAACTTCCGCTCGTTTGGTCGATTGCATTGACCTGCCTCCTATGCGTTCTTGGGCTGCTGATTGCGATTCATTGTATTAAATTCATCATCGCAGTCAGTTGGTTTTGCAGGGATGCGATGGCTCCATTATTTGCGTCACTATCTTTAATTCTCAGCCTTTGATCGCTTTCTTTCCAATTTTCATGATTCTTTGAAATGCGATCAAGTATGTTCTTAGCCTCGTCATAAGTTTTGTCGAGCAGACCTCCAGCTGTTGCCGCATTAGCAGCCGTCTGCGATGCAGGGTTCAAACCATGGTAGAAAATTTCCATCTGTAGATAATCTGGTAACCCATTATGCGGGCAATCTCTCACCGGTCTTTTAAACCTCGCCCAGGCGTCACTGAGCGATTCGTCAATATCCTGTTCAAAATTAGTGATCAACTTCCTCCTTCTAGCGTTCTCCGTCGGGGGGAAGTCTTCTTCATGAACTTCTCCACTACCTATTCCCATGATGTAATCTCCCCTGGTTTGAGAGAATAAACCCATTTCCATGCCTGGTCACACAATGAAAATAGGAACAACGTTAATCGAACCTCCTCAATGAAGATGTTTGGGAATACAAACGTGTTGCAGATTTCGATAAAACTACGGAGGTGGGTGTGTGGATCCTCGCCACGCCTACCGCTAAACTGTCTGGCAGTTTGAATCATCTGCAGTATCACTGGTTTCATCTCGAACCTCGATCCAATTCGTTTATCAAGAGGACGGGGTTCACCATGATATTATTTGCAATTGGTGCTCTTTCTTCTGGTTGCTCTGCCATGTTTGGATCTTTTTCTTGTTATCATTGGCGGTTGTTTCTTCTTCTTCTTCAAAAAGTTCTCTCAATCTCTGGGTCGTAATTGGGCTTATGATTTTGTCCTTTGCTCATACGATGCCCGCTTCTTCCCTTACCTAAGGAGAGGTAATGCACAGAGATGGAAAGCTGCAAAGAAAATCAAAAAGTTACTGTTAGCACAACTTGTACTGCCATAGTCCCCGGCAACGGCGCCAAAAACTTGATGCATTGTTAATGCGATGAAATAATGGTGTATATTGCGATGGTGGTGTATGCGTTGTGCATGCAAGTTTTCCTAGCAAATCCAAGTATAAATTCTACTAGGTTGCCTAGTAAGCCCAGGGTCGAACACAGGGATTATGGAGACAGTATGCGATGGTGATTTCCGATTTCTTTGCAGTGACAAATAACACAATGAGTTGGTTGGTATGTTTGTATAAGGTATATATTGTATGCGGCAGACTTGAAAAAAGAGTTAATAACGATGAAAGTTACAATGAGTATGCGAGGGAACGGGTTGAGAAGGTATTTAGCTAGTGCTTCTTGAGATTGCGTTCAAGCTATGCGATCATGCTACACACGTATAACAACAATTCATCTTCCAATGCCAATGCTATAGCTCCTAGTTTTAGGATGCATGCGATGTATATGATAATGTCTATAGGACTTATTCCTAAGTCTCTATTTCTTGCCTATGCGATGATGAATGATGCACATAGGTACAAGATGACCGTATACCATCATATCCTATCTCTAGGGTGCATGCGAAGCGTTAATAGCAAACATAACTTATTCCTAAGTTTCTATTTCTTGATTATGCGGTTCTAATCTGGCTCTCTCAAGCCTAGATTCTAATCTGACTTTTCCAAGCCTAGATTTTATCCTTAGACCACCCTCCCGACCATCTCTAAAGGACGAATGACGCATACATAATACAAGATGGTTGCATAAAGTGAAGATCTCAGGTTATGCAAGCTAAGTACTTCTCAACTCATTCGACAGTTTAGTTATTCATGCGTAATGCAAAGAGAGTGAACAATTGTAGAGATGCAAATTCCATTTTATAAATAAGATCAGAATACAAAATGACAATGAAAAATAGGGATAGAGAGCCTGGTAGTAATGCCTTGCTTCCCAAGGCTTTTACACTGAGTTTTTCTCTACTCTGCCCAAAAGAATGTTCTTGCTTCCACAAGAGTCGACCCTCTCTCTGTTCTCAACGCTTCCCGGCACTCTTCCGAGCGAACTAGGACGATCTTTTGGGGTCTTCTCTCTTCACTCACCTCTGCCTTCTAAATATGTAAAATTACAGACTACGGCTATCTATATATACGGCGAAGAAGAACTCTAAATTCTGAATAGTGGAACCCCTTTAACGAAGATGGCATTCGGTATTTATAGAGCTTCAGGGTGAAGACTTTTTTCTCTCAAATAATTGCACTGATGGGATGTCATTAACTCTCTGTCTGATGCGCCGATTAATGTCACCGAAAAGTTGAGTGTACTTGCTACAGTGTCGTTAACGGCTTGTCAACTAAATTTGGATTCGACCGTCATCAGCTTTTTGTCCATTTTGATCTATTAAGCTTTCACCTTGATGCGCCGTCTTTATGCGGCCACCTTTTTTAGCAAATCTACGCGAATGCATATGATCGCATAGCCTTGCGGTCGCAATCTTTTAATGCGTTCGGATGCTGGACTCCATGGATCGCAATTCTGCCTTGCGCTAATGCATTTTCCTGCACAAAATACATAAATTAACTGCTTAAATGTGATGGACGCATGCGTTCACAATGTTCTCAACTTAATGCTTTTGGACAACTTTTTACATATTTTTACCGTCACAATCCAACATTGTTTTATGTCTTTGTGTTGTAATAACAAGCATTTCTGCCCGTTATCAATGTGATTGTCACAAAGATTGCCTCTGAAGACAACCTTGCCGATCCATTTACAAAGGCCCTCTCGGCTAAAGTGTTTGAGGGCCACCTGGTTGGACTAGGACTCCGAGTAGTGTAATCTAGGGCAAGTGAGAGAATATCTATGGTATGATAGATGCCCTAGTTTATTGTATTTTCCCTTTATGTTTCTCAACATTATATTATATATATTTGTTCTCACTAGAGTTTTAGTCGAAGTGGGAGATTGTTGGGAATGTCCTAGAATCGCAGTTCGTGTTAAACATTCTATTGAGTAATTTATTAAATAAAGTTGTTGATTTTTCATTCTATTATAAAAATCCAATAAACATATCCATGGATATAGTCTGAATACTTTAACTTTATGTGGTGACATAAACAGGATCAAGTTAACAGTATATAGCCTAAATGGTCTAATAAGTATATAGATGAAATTGGGTATCTCATCCTAGTAACACTATTAGATGCAGCCCACTCTGTAGTTGTTACAAGAAGTTGTAAAGTGCTACAAACGATATGATCTATAGATAGTTCATGTAGAGACATGTGAGTGGGGGCATCCTATGCAATGAGTTTGCATATAGACTAGTCCACGAAAATAGTCACTTTTCTTTATAACGATCGTTTACTGTTAAAACTGACTATTTCATTATTAAGTAACTTAGGTTAACTCGATCTTAATCCTAAGCTAGCTATGAACTCCTGTTTGTTCGGGATTATCCTTTGATCTGCATGGGTGAGAATAGTCCAACAGCACTTGCGCTCTCCAAGTGTGCTTGTTCCCCCCTTCTTTCTTTTGGGGATAAGACCGAATGAATAGTTGGGGACATAGCCCTGCAAGATGGAATTCACTCCTATCGATTTAGGGTTAGCAGATAGGTTGTTCTCTTAAGTACTGATTCTAGGTCTTGAAAAATCAGGGCCCCACCTTCTCATGATAGAGAAAGGACTTGATTCATAGATATTATGAATAAAAGATTGTTCATTAGAGGGTCAGTAGGAACTTAAGAAACAATATGAATTCACAGGGGTAAAACGGTGATCTTGACCCAGCGGTGACTACAAACAACCTGTGATGGATCAACTTACTGATTATGGTTATATTAAGTGGAAATAATATATCTATAGTGAGGGGAGTTCAATTATGGGGTTTAGTGGAGTGACCCATTAGTTAACAGATAGTATATATATATGTGATATAATTAATATAATGTATTTGATACACTATTGTATTATTTAAATTTAATATAAAGATGATTTATATTAAATACTATAAATAGTTGAGAGGAATTAAATATTTGGATATGATTCGAATATTAATTATATGGATGAGATTCATATAATTGAATTTAATATAAATATTATTTATATTAAATATCATGTAATATTGAGAGAAAATAAAACTATAGGTTATAAATTGTATTTGATATAATATAAAATATATATGTATATCATAAAGTGGTTATTATATGTATGTATGTATGTATATATATATATATATCAACTTAATTTAATTTAATTAAACCGAGGGAGTTACAACTCCCTCCCCCTAATTCTCTCGGCACTTTACTTGCAGTGGGTGGTGGAGAATCAATTCTAGTCATCTTCTTCCATTTTTGGTGGATCTAAAAACTCACCCTATAATTCTCTCTAAAGAATTTTTTTACAGAGAAGAAAAGGTTTCTCCTCTCCCTCTCAATCTCTCCTTCCCTTTTCCAAATATTGGGTAGAGCCCACAACTCCTGCTATATTCTTAACCCTAGAGAATACAGAAGGTTCCAATTGTGGTGGTGTCCTGATCAGAGAAGAGATCGGGGCCTATTCGAGGGAACATAAAGAAAATGGCTTCAAAGGCAATGTAAATTTCTTCCCGCTTTTTCATATAAAATGCATGTTGTAATATTTAGGGTTTATTAATGCATAATCTTCTTCTTGTTTTTGTAATTATGAAATTTCGTGAAAACTAAAATTGGGATCAATCCCTGCTTCCGCTATGAAACTGTCATTGGTTTCCCTTCACACTTTAGACTTCTTAATACGTCCACTAGTGCCTTTGTATTGACCTTTCTTCTGTGATGCCTTATTGATAGCTACCTCAGTCGATGCAAATGGTCACGTCTATTCAATTGTATAAGTTGTTGTACTAGAGGAAAATGCTAATCCATGGGGCTGATTTTTGAGAAATTTATGGGATCTGTAGTGCATGGAAGGGAGGGAATGTGTCTAATTACAGATAGACACAAAGGCATTATATATGCCGTCAGAAACCCTAACAACGGTTGGGTAGGAGTACACCACAGATTCTGCTTGCGACATGTGGTGAGTAATTTTAACGACAAGTATAAAAATAGTCTATCGAAGAGTTTGGTGTATAGTGCAGGATCAAAATTTCAAGTTCGAAAGTTTAATGACTGTATGGTCGAACTTCAAACAACAAACCCTAATTGCTTACGATATTTTACTTCCATAGATCTTAACTAGTGGATATAGTCACATGATGGTGGTCATCGTTATGGATGGCTAACCACGAATATGGCAGAAAGTACAAATGTTGTTCTGAAAGGGGCTAGAAAGCTACCCATTACTGCACCAGTAAAAGCAACATTCTATCGAACTATTGCTTCTTTCGTTGCTCGTCGTGTAGAAATAGAGACTGCTCGTCTGGAGAGTGCTTCATGATAGCTCCTAGAAATACAAGCTATTGTAGCATTTTTTCTTAGAATTATGAGAGCTAATAAGCAGAATATGCATTGATAATACTAAGAATTCATGTGAAAAAGTGAGCTTGCATTAATCAGCACCAAAAATCCTCACTAACCTTATACCATGCATTATTTCGCGTCAAAGTGTCTTTTTTTTTTTTTTTTGCAGATATTATAGGAATTGCTCGTATGCGTCGGTTTCATACCGCCGCAAGGATGATCACATGAGATGATTGTCACAAAGATTAATTCGCCGCATGGAATGTTGCGTCCACAGAGTGATAATCGTGATAAAAGACTACTCGCAAGGTAGATGGAATGCGTTGGCAATTCAGGAGAAATAAGCTTGAATGCATATCTTGGAAGCATCAACAAGATAAGATGATGTGACATTGCCCATACTGCAACAAGGCAACAGTGAGGCAAAACGCAATCATGAATGTTGTCGGCGTTTAAACCCTATAATAGTACCTTGGACCTTCACTTCAAAGCATCCGAGTTTCTGCCTTAAAGCAGATGCTTGCGATCACAGATGAGAGCATAAGCGAGATGTTCTTTGAGGATTCTTCACCTCCATAAACTATTCCGAGTGACGACCGGAGCTTTCGTCGGAGATAGAGCTTGAGAGAGACATCTCCACCATCCATCCATGGTGCCACCAGCAGCCTTGACGCATTTCGGATGAAAAGCAAGAGATTGTTTTCATCGAGTCTTCCATTTCTTCTCTTGCCCCGGTATTGTATTACATTTTAACTTAAGATATTAAAACATTTTTTAATCAATGCATATCTTAATTCCTTCAGTGCCATCTTCTTCATCTTCTTTATCTATGTCATCGTTTAGTTATTAAAGGAGAACGCATACACAATCGTGTAGCCTAGAGAAAGGATGCATGTAGCAACCCACTGAGAGGTATGCGTTGTGCAAGTATAATGAGTTAATCCTCTTCGCCTGGTGTGAGGCTGTTGCAACACTTATCTATGGGCTATTGCAATGCTTGTCTAGGAGCTGATTAGCGACAACTAACAGCCTGAGAGGGTGAGTAGTGACACACTAAAGCGAAGTATGCATTGTTCCTAGAGATAGGCACGATCTTATGCTCGACGTAACCATGCATTATAGAGATATAAGCATACGACCAGCCACCGAGAGGTGCACGATGCGTTAGTGTGGCAAGCTGGGATTACTCGGGCGACCTAACATAATGAACATTATTATGCGTTGACGACTGCTGCATCTCTATCAATTCTCTTAGTTAAACTTTCATTGCTCAATATGTTTAGTTAGGAGTAGAAGTAGTGCATAATCCTTTAACTCTTATCTTTTTACCTTTATCCATCGCCTCAAACGCATTACTTCACAAACAACATTTAGTTACAAGTCCCTGAGTTTGACCTCGGATCACCTCGAGAAACTTGCGTTCTCGTTATACTTGGAGAGAGAGCAAGAAAACTTGTGGTAGGAACGTATGGTCATCGCATATATTCTTAAACGCATCTTGCATATTTATTAGTCCAACGCATGACCATTGACGCATGGAGATCAATGCATATCATAACATGCACACATATTTATTCTCCATTCTCAATGCAACATTTCACAAGGTAAATTATTCACATCTTAGTTATCCCACGTTTTTATACTAACTATAGAGGTATTCTAAGTAATTGTCGTATTTGTCATAAGTAGGTCGTAAAGAAAATAACTCGTTGGGAATAACGTGCAACTAAACATTCTGTTAACATATTTGACCATCGAACAAGGTTGTGTGACGTCACCACCTCAGTCAACCCAATAACATTGAAGGGTGGAACCACACACCAAATAAAGTTAAGTGAAAGAATATGCAAATGCAATAAGTGATAGAGTTATAGAATCCCTTGTTCTCACGCTGTGGCTGTGTTCAAGATCATTGGGTTAGACTACTTTTACTATATTGAAGACTATTACAAAATTTCCACTTATCAGACCTGATATTCACCCTAATTCAAGCCCATCCCTGATAAAAAATTTTTGGTCTGATCCTAACTTCCCCACTATTTATCCGAACGAATCACGAGTTAGAAAATTTAGCAGACTATGTATTTCTCGCATGCAAAACGAGATGATTTGGAGGGAACGTTACAAGACACGTTGCATAATTTGTAGACAAGAAGGGCATAATAGACGGAATTGTCCCGATCGAGCTCGCAATATGACTTAGTCATTTTGATTGTTATTGTCTTTATTGATTGTAACTTTTTTTACTTATTATTTATTGACTCGTTCTTTGTAACTTTTTTTTGTAAATGTAACAACGAAGGGAGTATTCCTTATTGATTGTAATTACGTTGATTTTTAGTAAATATTTAAGTTAAATTTAATATTGTTTTTATGGGATCAAATGGACGACGATCTTACCATAGAGCCATACAACGACTCGATTTTGTACTTACAGCGCAACCATAGATTTGAAGTTGTTTAGGAAGACAAGCATATTGATGCTATGCATTGTCGACGACGAGAGGCTATTATTTGAAGGCAGGAAGACCCAGACCCTCGTATATTGAATTATCTACGAGCTACAGAATTTTATGGAGTCTCCTGTATCAAATTTATACAATTAGACTGGCATCTGATACCGACATTAGTGGAACGATGGTGACAGGAGACACACACTTTCCACATGTTGCATGGACATTGTAGGATTACACTGCAAGATGTAGCTAACCAATTTGGACTCCCGATTAATGGAAGACCATTGATCAGGTCACTAAATTATGACTGGGACAACTTTGTGCCATTCTTTTAGGCATAACAACGAATGACGCAGTTCTTAAAGGAGGTCGTCTTAGCTTGCCATGGTTAACTGATCAATTCAACAACTTTGCCCATCTACCAGATGATGCAAATGAAGTGGAACTTCAACGATATGCTCGAGCATATATTCTCACATTGATTGGAGGATTGGTATTTCCCTACAAATCCAACAGTAGAGTGCACCTAATGTATCTTTCTCTCTTAGTAGATTTTGATGTTGTTGGGACGTATAGTTGGGGGGATTGGATGTCTTACATGGCTATATAGGCAACTATGCAAGAGTGCAGTTATAGATGACAAAGACATTGCAAGCTCACTTTTATTGCTGCAGATTTGGGCATGGGACCGATTTCCTCTTTTAGTGCCTCGACAACTCCATCGACATTGTAGAGCACTTGCAGTACGGTAAACATTTTTACCTCATTATTGTTATGTTCATTATGTAATATTAATAACTAAAATTCAACTTGTGATTGTTGTAGATGGAATGACAACTATTCTGTATTTAGAGTACCGATACATGTTCTACTGCATTATAGATACATATTGGATATCCACATGCCTAACCAGGTAATATTATATTCATTCATATATTACATATTGATAATGTTTCAATCTTCTGGTTCATTCATATTTTGACACATATGCATGTAGATTATTTGGAAGCCATACAATCATCTCATCCAACTATTAGTGCCATATTGTCTCGATGGTAATGAGATATGGACATCCAGATGTCCACTTATATGCTTTTTTGTTGTGGAGTGACATCACCTAGATCGTGTGATGCGTCAATTTGGGATGTTGCAACAAATTCCTCAACCTTGCAATATAGACGTCTAACTCTATTCACACGATCTAAGAGGCAGGCATGAGCGAGACTGGATTGCATATTTGGCTCCTCCAATTTCAATTTGGGAAGATCATCAAAGTTTGGTTATTAATGGACCTCCTATTAATAACGATGTAGATACTGGATCTGGATATATCGAATGATATTTCACTATGAGCAGACGATATATAACAAAAGCAGGAGCATCCTATCATTTGTTCGTATGAGTTTATTGTTTACTAGGATTGTTTAATTTTATTGCTTAATTGCATAAAAAATAAACTTTAAAGTCATTAACTTGGTATTCATTTATTTTTCAGGCCAGTTTACCAAAAATGACATTAGTTGGTCTAAGGGCCTTGCGTAGACTTACGTCTATATATCGAGTACGATATTCGATCTAATATTCAGAATGAGTATCCAACAACCCCACTCGATCACTTTACACATACTTTCATGATGCCATCTCCCTCAACAATTGAATTCTTTCCAATTACCCTTAGTACACTAAGTATGGAAGAAGGACAAACTTCACATGTCCGCCCAGATGTCCATGACCAGTATGTGACATACAGACATCGTGGTAAGGGTATACACTTTATAGTGGAGGGCCAATATTCAAATGTAAGAGTGTGGTGATCGTGGACATTATGTAACTCAAGATGATCGATCTAGGCGTAATAGAGGATCTTCTTCTGGTCAAGAATAAAGAAAATTGTACATATAACCAAATTTATTAATCAAATTCAAACAAGAAAATGCACTTTCAATCTACAACACATCCTAAAGAACCTTGAATATTATTTACAATAGTCAAAACTTAATATTTATATTTCTGCATAAGTTTTTAACAACTTTCAACAAAAACATTGATTTGGAATTAAACTAATTGAAATTTCTTAATCTCAAAGTAACATTATTGTTTGTATTATTAAAAAATTAGTAATATTACCATTAAAATAAAAAATGAGATTAATGAGATAGTTGATTTTAGGTAATAATGATTTGGAATAAAACAAATTGAATATTATTAAAATTAATATTTTGTATATCAAATTAATCATAGAAATTTCTTAATCAAAATAACATTATTGTTTATATTGTTAAAAAATTACTAATATTATTATCACTATAAAAAAACAAAAGAAATGAGATGGTTTATTTTAGGGGTGTTAAAAGAATAAAAAAAATAAAAAAATAGATTTTTTACTGAAACTGAATGCGTCTTTCCAAGAGATGCGTTCGTACTTTTTTTTTCTAATTAGAGACACATTCAAGGTGGTAAAAAAAAAAAGAATAAAATATTTTCAAATTTGTCTCTTCAAGAAATGCATTTGATAAAGACAAAAAAACAACCATTTTTCCATAAATAATTTCAAAACTCCCATTTTACCTAATTAAAATAAAAAAACAATCCTACAAATCTAACTAACCCCAATTTTAGAGTTTGCTCTTAGTCGTGTGACAAATAAAGCTACAGTAATTATATTGACCGCTGAAAATGGACAACTGCGATCAAAACTTTACAAAAGGAGAAAAAATATAGAAAAAAATATTGTTTGGTCCCAAGATTTTAGGTCCAGTTTTTATTTAGTCTTTAAATTTCAAAATGTTATACATTTAATCTTTAAATTGGATTTGATTTTAATTTAGTCCCTAAATTTTAAAATGCTAAAATTTTACTCTTGTCATTTGAGTTTTACTTTAATGTGGTCCCTATGTTTCAAGATTTATATTTTTAAACTTGATTTTTCACTAAATACTCATTTTTCATCTTTAAAGTTAATTTATATTAATAAATTAAAAATAGTTAAAAAATTATAATTAATTAAATTTAATTGATTTTATCAATTTTAAAATTAAGTTTAAATTTTTACTTCATAATTATTTTTAATTAATAAATAGAAATTGACATTAATGATTGAAAGTGAGTATTTAATGAAAAATTGAGATTAAAAATGTAAAATCTTGAAATCCAGAGTCCAAATTGAAACAAAACTCAAATCTCAAGAGTAAAATTGTAACATTTTGGAGAACTAAATTGAAATAAAATTCAAGATTTAAACACTCAATGTGTAATATTTTAAAATTTAGAGACTAAATAGAAATTGGAGTAAAATATCTAAGATATTAATTTAAAACCGTATTCTTTGTTAAGAAAATAGCCTACGAAAATTGTAGAAGGAAAAAAACCTAGAAATTTAATCCTGAAATAAAGAAAAATGACAAAAAAATAATAATAATAACTTAAGTTATAGAAATTATAAACTAGCTGCAATTATTAAGCATCAATTGTCGCTTTGGCCGAGTGGTTAAGGCGTGTGCCTGCTAAGTACATGGGGTTTCCCCGCGAGAGTTCGAATCTCTCAGGCGACGCTTCTTTTCGTTAAAATATTAAATCTGTAATTATATTATGTTGAAAACTTATATTTCTCTCTCTTTTCTATTTTAATTAGTAATTGTATTTGCAATTCTTTTGTTTCTCCCTTTTTTATTTATATATATATTTTTTATTTTTTTTTGGTTTTTGGTAAAATATTAAATCTGTATTTATATTATATTGAAAACTTATATTTCTCTCCCTCTTTTCTATTTTAATTAGTAATTGTATTTGCAATTCTTTTTTTTTTTTCTCCTTTTCTATTTATATATTTTTCTGACAAATATCAATTTATATCCTTGAATTTTGGATTGTATTAATTAAAATTTAAAACTAAAAATTGTATCAATTTAAACCTGAAAATGTATATCTATTTAAACCTCAAACTAATAATTGTATTAATTTAAACCTTGAACTTTCACAAGTAAATTAATTTAAATTTTGAAGTTTTATAAATATATCAATTTAAACCCTCCATTATATTTTATTAAGATACACTCGTAAAAATTTAAAGTTTAAATTGATATACTTATGAAAGTTCAGAATTTAAATTGATACACTTATTAATTTAAGGTTTAAATTGATAGAATCCCTAATGTTCAAAAGTACAAATTGATATTTGCCTTTTATTTTTTAAATATTACACATCTAACTTTATATCCTATATCCTCCATTGTACTACAAGTTTTTTCCTTCAATTTTTAAGAAAATAATTCTAACACAAGATTTAAAATGCCGACATCTATAAAAATATTGAGGGCTTGATTTTAAGACAATGACGATGTCGATAGATATTTTTAGAAAAAATATAAAAACAAAAATTTAAAATATATAATAGATTAATGAATAAAAATTCAAGAGTTTTAACCAAGTTAACATTATTTATTATTTATATTATATTTACATTAGCGACATTTTGTTACTTATTTTTTATATATATACTGTGAATATTTTTATGATCTAATAGAAATATTAATTCACCTTTCAAGTTAATGTCGAACTTATGAGAATGTGGATATATCGATGAAATTATCTGACATATCGACAAAAGGTTCTCTCTTTACCTTGTATTTTATAAATGTCTTCAAATTTTGAATTATTTTGCTCTAAAACTTACAATTTTGGTAAAAATTAATCTTTTCATTTTATTTTCTAAAAAAATCGTAATATTATTTTGTTTCTATTATAAAATATCACAAATCATGTGTAAAATAGATATCCATTCTTTGCGTTAAAAGTCAAATGTCACTCCCTCTATATCTCATATATATTGTTATGTGTCTTGTAAATATTCTCTCCTAGTGTCCAAATAAACCACTTTCTACTTGTCATTTTGCCTATATAAAGAGAGGCAATTGTCATTTTCCCTATATAAAGAGAGGCAATTGTCATTTTGCCTATATAAAGAGAGGCATTTGATGGAGCTTGAAAAACACTTATATATTGGTGAAATCCTAAAGAAATTTGAAGAAAGTAGAAGACTTTGGAGAATTTTCTAATTTCATATTTTTCTTCTATTTTATTTATATATTATTATCATATTCTATTTTCTCCATATCCATGTTCTTATTGTGCGTCTTTGTGCTTCTCAATTTTACAACACGTTATCAGCACCGCTCTAATGGTTCCCCTGCTAAAGATAAGTCTTAGATGTATGTCGTTTTTCTCCTCTTTATTATTATAATTAATAAATAAAATGTTATTTTGCATATTTAGTGCATATTAAATTTCTAATATAAATACAATATTTTGTGATAATGTTGGCATGACAAACCTTACGAAATTAGAATTTGTAGTCCTTGATATTAATGACAATAATTATTTGTCATGGGTGCCCGATGCCGAAATCCACCTGGATATTATGAACCTTGGGGAAACAATCAAAGAAAGAAATACAATATCCAGTCAAGACAAAACAAAACCTATAATTTTCCTTTGTTATCATCTCCACGAGGGATTGGAAATGGAGTATCTTACAATAAAAGATCCTCGTATCTTGTGAAAAAATTTGAAAGAGAGATATGATCATGAAAAAATAGTTATTCTTCCTAAAGCTCGTTAAGAGTGGATGCATTTGAGGCCACAAGATTTTAAATAAATAAGTAATTAAAATTCCACATTATTTAAAATAAGTTCAAATTTTTTTTATGTAAAGAGAAAATTATGTTTATATGTTGTGAAAACATTTTCTACATTTTATGTCTCGAATATGCTCCTGCAACAGCAATATCGAGAGAGAGTTTTAAACAATATTCGAACTAATTTTCATGTCTTCTTGTGGTCGAACAAAATAATGAGTTATTGATAAAATATCATGAATCTCGACTAATCGAAACTACACCATTCCTCGAAGCGACATAGAGGAAGAAATAATTTTTATTTTCATGGTGGATGTTATAATCATCTAAATTTCAAGAGAACCACACGAAATGATGATCATAAAGGAAAAGTTCCACAAGATAGGAATTCCAAAGGTGATGAACAAAAATGCTTCTAATGTGGTATAACTAGGCATTGGTCATGTATTTGTCGTATATCAAAATACTTAATTGATCTGTATCAAGCTTCCTCGAAGGAAAAAGGAAAAAATGTGAAGAATTTTGCATACCAGGATAATGATATATTTGACTCATCCTATATGACAAATTTGGATGCGGCAAATTTCCTTGAATCTCTTGAAGAGAAGATCAACACGGTTGATGCAACATCAAATGTTTCTTTTGACTTTGAAAATATCTAGACTTGATGTTGTTTTTTTTTATCCATCTTTATGTTTTATTTCTTTATTTTTAGTAAATGTTAACTTTTGTAGATTCCAAATCTTGGGATTTCTTACCTATTCTTTAAAAAAAAAAAAATCTTGGGATTTCTTATTGTAATTACTTCTTTTTAATGAAGAAATCTGGATCATTTTCATATGTTGGGTGATTAAAAAATGAGCAAAGAAAATCTGTCTGACAAACAGTGCAACTATACACATAATACTTACAAATAAAAAATACTTTTTCAAAGTCACAATACTGGAAGCAAAATTAAATACAATATCAGGTTTTACAAATCTGATTGAAAGATTTGTAAAAGCAAATAGTATTTTACCTAGAGAAACAAAATTTATAATTTATAATGCATTGTTCTTTAGTCAATCAAAGAGAAATCTTCTAAGTTTTAAAGATATACGTTGCAATGGTTATTATATTGAGACTGGTAGTAAGAATAATATAGAATATCTATATATTATCTCTTCTCAAATGAAAAACATATATAGGAAAAGTTGCCAGTTTTATCTTCTGGATTTAATATACTCATATATGAATAATTGAAACATATGCAACAATGAACATAAAGGTCATGAATCCAAACATATTTACAATTTGGCATGACCGATTAGGTCATCAGAGTATATATTTATGAGAAAAATCATTGAAAACTCACATGGATATGCATTAAAGAGCTAGAAGATTCTTCAATCTAATGAATTATCATGTGATGCTTGCTCTTAAAGAAAATTGATAATTAGACCATCACTAGCTAAAGTTGGAATTGAATCACCTACATTTTTGGAATCACCTACATTTTTGGAACAAATTTATGGTGATCTATGTGGACCTATTAGCCCACAAAATGGACCATTTAAGTATCTTATGGTATTAATAGATGCATTCAGTAGATGGTCACATGTGTGCTTATTATCAAGTCGAAATCTTGCATTTGTTTGTAAGATTACTCGCTAAAATAATTAAGTTAAGAGCAGAATCTCCTGATATACAATTAAGACCATTTATCTTGATAATGCTAGTGAATTTACATCCCAAACTTTTGATAATTATTGTATGTCAATTGAGATAAATATTGAACATCCTGTAGCTTATGTTCATATAAAAAATGGTTTAGCAGAATCATTTATATAACGTTTGCAATTAATCGCTATGTCATTACTTATGAAAGCTAAGCTTCCTACATTTATATAGGGACATGCTATTTTGCATGCAGTGTCAGTTGTACACATTAGGCCTGTAGGTTATCATCAGTACTCGCGATTACAATTAGCTTATGGTCATGAGCATAATATTTCCCATCTGAGAATTTGTGGATGTGCAATATATGTTATAATTGCTCCACCACAACGCACTAAGATAAGTATTCAAATGGATAGGAATATATGTTGGATATGATTCCCCATCAATTATTAAATATCTTGAACCCTTAACGAGTGATATATTTATTGTACGATTTTCTGATTTCCATTTTAATGAGACAAAATTTTCCAAAATTAGGAAGAGGAATTCATAAGTTGAAAAAAAATTACTTGAAATAGATTGTTATTGTCTCATTTAGATTCCCTTACAGATCAATATGAACTTCAAGTTCAGAAAATAATTCATTTTCAAAATATAGCAAATCAATTACCAGATACCTTTATAGATACAAAGAAAGTAACTAAGTCACATATACCAACTAGAAATGTTCTATCGAAAATTGATATTCCAACACAGCAAGTTGTCATTAATGAGTATGAAACACTCCAGTAGGTTCCAAAGATAAAATCCTGCAAAAACAAAAATAATTAATAATAAAAATAATTCGAGATTTCCAGAGCCGGGAAAATAAGATAATTCCAAATTACAATCATGAATGAACAATACATTTACAGTCGTACAGAAACAAGTGGTTATACAATTAGTACAGAAATTACAACATGAAAACTCAAATGAACAAAGAGAATACTCTACGAACATTTGAAGATGCGCCTCCACGCTCCTTTGCGCATGACCACTCGAACAACAGCAACCTCGAATGCTCGATCTACACGATCATAACACAGCATGAACACTTCGCGCTCGTCCTCAACGATCGCCTCGGTCACGAACTCCTCAGCAACATGAATGGCCTCCACCAAACCTCAACGGTGTCGAGTTGAGTATGACACCACCAACAAGGCTCACTTGGTATTCTCGGTGTGAGAATTCAGAGGGTGGGCTCTGTTCGGACTTAGAATGAGGCAGACGAAGGGGGAAACACTGATCGTGTACACGACTGGGCAAGTGGGAGATGGCGGAGACCTATCGTATAGGTCGATGCTCAATCGTTTAGCTAAAGCTTATGCGATCGTTCTAGCAAAAGCTATGTGATAGTTTAGCTCATCGTTTTAGCTCGTGTCTGCGCTACAAACACTATACGATCGTTTAGCTCGCCACTGCATGATCGTTTAGCTATCCAAGCTATCGTTTAGTAAATCTGTTTTACTTGACAACTCCGTAGATCCTTTTTTTTTGCGAGAGAGAAATCTCAAAAACATTTTCTGAAAAACTTTTCAACAGTTACTAAAATTAGAAAACACATTTCCTTTTATCTCACGGTTACCATGAATCCAATAACCACCCACTCAATTGGTTATTAAAGAAAAGAATTAATTATCCAATAATTAATATTATTATAAATATAAATGATAATCAACTTATATACTATATTTATAACCTATAGTTTTAATATTTCATCTCATGAAACATATAAACCATAGTTCTTTTTCTACTCCATGGTACTTAATGTAAATCTCATTTACATCAATCCTCCACTAGATGTATCTCATACATCATCCCGATTATATCATATATAATCAAAATATCTCTTGTTAATTTGAACATTTCAAATCAATACCAAGAACTGATCCTCAACTAAATCCATTAAGCTACCAAGGGGACTTTATGGACCTGTAGCTCGAAGCTTCAACGGTACGTGAATAACTGACTAAACTCTTTAGTCACGGGATCCATCATCCCTTAACTATTAGGCACTCCAGTAAAGACCGATAGCTGAACTCTTCTTACGACAGATATATTATGTGTCCATCTTAACCAACAACAGTGTGACAACTGTTCACAGATCGCTCGTAAGTACAGCTGGGCCAATAACCGTTATGCCCCTGTAGTTACATCTGTCTCCTTAAGTACCATTGATTCCTCTAATGAACATAAATAATAGTTATACTATGAATGAGTGTTCTCTTCCAAAGAGATTGTGGCCACTATGTTCAAGCCCCGAAATTAGCCCTTAAGGGAGCAATCTCTCTACTTATCCCTGCTTCAGGAAAGGAGTGAATTCCATCTTGTAGATTGAGTTCCAGCTCCTAGATCAAACAAGTCCCCAAAAAGGTAGGCATGTTGAGTTGGCAATCTGGCTACTCTCACCCATACTAATCAAAGGACCGCCCTCAAAGGCAGGAATTCCCAAAACACTAAGGATTGAGGTTGTGTCACCTATGGTCATTTAGGTGAGATGTAAGTCTCTAGTATCAACGACATTATATACAGAGTCTAGTCATCTCGTGGTCTAGGTCTTAAACAAACTCTTTATATAGGACACCTACGCTCACACGTCTCCACAAGAATGGTCAGGATCTACCATCTTTAATAGTTTACCACACTTGCAAACCTCTACAAAGCGGGTCGTATCCGTAGTGTCACCAGGATCAGGTATCCCACCTTAATCTTTATGCTACATACCTATTTAGGTTATCACGTAAGGCATGATCCACTTATATATCACATATACATGCTTCAGTTCACATAAGATAACCAAGGAGCTTTGTTTATTGAATATGAGTAAATGCCAAAATTAAATAACACTTATTTTATTCATTAAACAATGTGTATCTTTACAAAACAACGAAACTCTGGGAGAATTAGGATATCAATTCCAATAATCTCCCACTTGTCCTAATGACTCAGGAGACTAATGTACAATACAATATAAAAATGTACAATATACAATAAACTAGGGCATACCCCAGTATCATCTCCCACTTGCCCTAGACAAGATGTCAAGTAGGTCGTAAAGAAAATTAACTCGGTTGGGAAATAACGTGCAACTAAAACATTCTGTTAACATATTTGACCATCGAACAAGGTTGTGTGACGTCACCACGCACTCAGTCAACCCACAATTAAACATTTGAAGGTGGGAACCACACACCAAATAAAGTTAAGGTTGAAAGAATATGCAAATGCCAATAATGATAGAGTGTATAGAATCCCTTGTTCTCACGCATGTGGCTTGTGTTCAAGATCATTGGGTTAGACTCTTTTACGTATATTGAAGACCTAATTACAAAATTTCCACTTATCAGACTCTGATATTCACCCTAATTCAAGCCCAATCCCTTGATAAAAAATTTTGGGTCTGATCCTAACTTCCCCACTATTTATCCGAACGAATTCACGAAGTTAGAAAATTTAGCAGACTATGTATTCTCGCATGCAAAACGGATTGATTTGGAGGGAACGTTACAAGACACGTTGCATATAATTTGTAGACAAGAAGGGCAATTAAATAGTACGAATCTGTCCCCGATCGAGCTCGACAATATGACTTAGTCATTGATTTTACTGTCTTTATGATTGTACTTTTTTACTTATTATTTATTGACTCGTTTCTTTTGTAACTTTTTTTTGTAAATGTAACAACGTAAGGAGTTATTCCTTTATTGATTGTTAATTACGTTGATTTTTTTAGTAAATATTTAAGTTAAATTAAATATCGTTTTTATGCGGATCCAAATGGACGACGATCTTACCATAGAAGCCATACAACGACCGATTTTTACTTACAGTCGCAACCATAGAATTTTGAAGTTGTTTAGGAAGACAAGCATATTGATGGCTATGCATTGTCCACGACGAGAGGCTATATTTGAGGCAGGAAGACCCAGACCCTCGTATATTGAATTATCTACGAGCTACAGAATTTTATGGAAGTCTCCTGTTATCAAATTTATACAATTAGACTGGCATTGATACGAACATTATGTGGAAACGATCGTACAGGAGACACACACTTCCACATGTTGCATGGACATTGTTAGGTTTACACTGCAAGATTGTAGCTAACCAATTTGGACCACCCGATAATGGAAGACCCATTGATCAGGTCACTAATATGACTGGGACAACTTTGTGCCATTCTTTAGGCATAACCAACGAATGACGCAAGTTCTTAAAGGAGGTACGTCTTTAGCTTGCCATGGTTAACTGATCAATTCAACAACTTTGGCCCATCTACCAGATGATGCCAAATGAGGTGGAATTCAACGATATGCTCGAGCATAGTATTCTCTACATTGATTGGAGGATTGGTATTTCCCTACAAATCCAACAGTAGAGTGCACCTAATTGTTATCTTTCTTCTCTTATGTAGATTTTGATGTTGTTGTGGACGTATAGTTGGGGGGATTGGATGTCTTACATGGCATATAGGCAACTATGCAAGAGTGCAGTTATAGAGACAAAGACATTGCAAGCTCACTTTTATTGCTGGCAGATTTGGGCATGGGACCGATTTCCTCTTTAGTGCCTCGGACAAACTCCATCGACATTGTAGAGCACTTGCAGTACGGTAAACATTTTTACCTCTTATTGTTATGTTCATATGTAATATTAATAACTAAAATTCACTTGTGATTGTTGTAGATGGAATGACAACTATTCTGTATTTAGAGTACCAAATGATTCTACTGCATTATTAGATACATATTGGATATCCACATGCCTAACCAGGTAATATTATATTTCATTCATATCATTACATATTGATAATGTTCAATCTCTCTGGTTCATTCATATTTTGACACTATGCATTAGATTATTGGAAGCCATACAATCATCTCATCCAAACTATAGTGCCATATTGTCTCGGATAGGTAATGAGATGATGGACATCCAGATGTCTCCACTTATATGCTTTTTGTTGTGGACAGTGGACATCACCTAGATCGTGATGATGCGTCAATTTGGATGTATGCCAACAAAATTCCTCAACCTTGCAATATAGACGTCTAACTCTATTCACACGATCTAAGAGGCAGGACATGAGCGAGGACTGAGATTGCATTATTTGGCCCTCCAATTTCAATTTGGGAAGATCATCAAAGTTTTTGTGTTATTAATGGGACCTCCTATTTATAAACGATGTAGATACTGGATCTGGATATATCGAATGATTTCACTATTGAGCCAGAACGATAATATAACACAAAGCAGGAAGCATTCCTATCATTTGTTCGGATGAGTTTATTGTTTACTAGGATTGTTAATTTATTGCTTATTTGCATAAAAAATAAACTTTTAAAGTCATTTAACTTGGTATTTTCATTTTATTTTTTCAGGCAGTTACCAAAAATGCATTAGTTGGTCTAAGGGCCTTGCGTTAGACTTACGTCTATTATAGTCGAGTAAACGATATTCGATCTAAATATTCAGAGATGAGTATTCCAACAACCCCACTCGATCACTTTTACACATTACTTTCATATGCCATACTCCCCTCAACAATTGAATTCTTTCCAATATACCTCTAGTACACTAAGTATGGAAAGAAGGAACAAACTTTCACATGTCCGCCCAGATGTCCATGACCAGTATGTGACATACAGAACATCGTGGTAAGTGGTAACACTTATAGTGGAGGGCCAATATTCAAATGTTAAGGAGTGTTGTTGATCTGGACATTATGTAACTCAAGATGATCGATCTAGGCGTAATAGAGGACTCTTCTGAGTTTCAAGAATAAAGAAATTGTACACTATAACCATTTATTAATCAAATTCCAAACAAAGAAAATGCACTTTCAATCTACAACACATCCTAAAGAACCTGAATTATTTATTTACAATAAGTCAAAACTTAATATCTATATTTCTGCATACAGTTTTTAACAACTATTCAACAAAAAACATTGATTTGGAATTAAACTAATTGAAATTTCTTAATCTCAAAGTAACATTGATTGTTTGATATTTAAAAAATTAGTTAATATTACCATTTAAATAAAAATGAGATTAATGAGATAGTTGATTTTAGGTATAATAATTGATTTGGAATAAAACCAAATTGAATATTATTAAAATTAATATTTTGTATATCAAATAATCATAGAAATTTCTTAATCAAAAATAAACTTATTCCCATTGTTTATTATTGGTTAAAATTACTAATTTATTATCACTATAAAAAACAAAAGAAAATGAGATGGTTTATTTTAGGGGGTGCTTTAAAAGAAAAAAAAAAATAAAAAATAGATTTTTTTATGAATACTGAATGCGTCTTTCCAAAGAGATGCGTTCGTACTTTTTTTTTCTAATTAGAAGGACACATTCAAGGTGGTAAAAAAAAAAAGAATAAAATATTTTTCAAATTTGTTCTCTTCAAGAAATGCATTTTGATAAAGACAAAAAAACAACCATTTTCTCATAAATAATTTCAAAACTCCCATTTTACCTAATAAAATAAAAAAACAATCCTACAAATCAAACTAACCCCAATTTTAGAGTTTGCTCTTAAGTCTCGGTGACCAAATAAAGCTACAGTAATTATATTGACCGCTGAAAATGGACAACTGCGATCAAAACTTTACAAAAGGAGAAAAAATATAGAAAAAAATATTGTTTGTCCCAAGATTTTAGGTCCATTTTTATTTAGTCTTTAAATTTCAAAATGTTATACATTTAATCTTTAAATTGGATTTGATTTTAATTTAGTCCCTAAATTTTAAAAATGCTAAAATTTTACATCTTGTCATTTGAGTTTTACTTTAATGTGTCCCTATGTTTCAAGATTTATATTTTTAAACTTGATTTTTCACTAAATACTCATTTTTCAATCTTTAAGTAATTATATTAATAATTTTAAAAATTAGTTAAAAAAATTATAATTAATTTAAATTAATTGATTTTATCAATTTTAAAATTAAGTTTAATTTTTATCATAATTATTTTTAATTAATAAATAGAAATTGACATTAATGATTGAAAGTGAGTATTTAATGAAAAATTGAGATTAAAAATGTAAAATCTTGAAATCCAGAGTCCAAATTGAAACAAAACTCAAATCTCAAGAGTAAATTGTAACATTTTGGAGGAACTAAATTGAAATAAAATTCAAGATTTAAACCATCAATGTGTAATATTTTTAAAATTTAGAGACTAAATAGAAATTGGAGTAAAATATCTAAGATATTAATTTAAAACCGTTATTCTATGTTAAGAAAATAGCCTACGAAAAATTGTAGAAGGAAAAAAAACCTAGAAATTTAATCCTGAAATAAAGAAAAATGACCAAAAAAATAATAATAATAACTTAAGTTTATAGAAATTATAAACTAAGCTGCAATTATTAAGCATCAATTGTCGCCTTGGCCGAGTGGTTAAGCGTGTGCCTGCTAAGTACATGGGGTTTCCCCGCGAGAGTTTCGAATCTCTCAGGCGACGCTCTTTTTCGTTAAAATATTAAATCTGTAATTATATTATGTTGAAAACTTATATTTCTCTCTTTTCTATTTTAATTAGTAATTGTATTTGCAATTCTTTTGTTTCTCCCTTTTATTTATGTATATATTTTTTATTTTTTTTGTTTTTGGTAAAATATTAAATCTGTATTTATATTATATTGAAAACTTATATTTCTCTTCTCCTCTTTTCTATTTTTAATTAGTAATTGTATTTGCAATTCTTTTTTTTTCTCCTTTTCTATATTATAATTTTTCTGACAAATTTCAATTTATATCCTTGAATTTTGGATTGTATTAATTAAAATTTAAAACTAAAAATTGTATCAATTTAAACCTGAAAATGTATATCTATTTAAACCTCAAACTAATTAATTGTATTAATTTAAACCTTGAACGTTTCACAAGTAAATTAATTTAAATTTTTTAAGTTTTATAAATATATCAATTTAAAACCCTCCATTATATTTTATTAAGATACACTCGTAAAAATTTAAAGTTTAAATGATATACTTATGAAAGTTCAGAATTTAAATTGATACACTTATTAATTTAAGGTTAAATTGATAGAATCCCTAATGTTCAAAAGTACAAAATTGATATTTGCCTTTTATTTTTTTAAATATTATCACATCTAACCTTTATAATCCTATATCCTCCATTGTACTACAAGTTTTTTCCTTCAATTTTTAAGAAAATAATTCTAACACAGATTTAAAATGCCGACATCTATAAAAATATTGAGGGCTTGATTTTAAGACAATGACGATGTCGATAGTTTATTTTTAGAAAAAAATATAAAAAACAAAAATTTTAAAATATATAATAATTAATGAATAAAAATTCAAGAGTTTTACCAAGTTAACATTATTTATTATTTATATTATATTTACATTAGCGACATTTTGTTACTTATTTTTTATTATATATACTGTGAATATTTTTAATGATCTAGATAGAAATATTAATTTCACTCTTTCAAGTTAATGTCGAACTTATGAGAATGTGGATATATCGAGTGAAATTATCTGACATATCGACAAAAAGGTTCTCTCTTTACCTTGTATTTTATAAATGTCTTTCAAAATTTTGAATTATTTTGCTCTAAAATTACCAATTTTGGTAAAAATTAATCTTTCATTTTATTTTCTAAAAAAATCGTTAATATTATTTTGTTTCTATTATAAAATATCACAAATCATGTGTAAAATAGATATCCATTCTTTTGCGTTAAAAGTCAAATGTCACTCCCTCTATTATTCACTATTATATTGTTATGTGTCTTGTAAATATTCCTTCCTAGTGTCCAAATAAACCACTTTCTACTTGTCATTTTGCCTATATATAAAGAGAGGCAATTGTCATTTTCCCTATATAAAGAGAGGCAATTGTCATTTTTGCCTATATAAAGAGAGGCATTTGATGGAGCTTGAAAAACACTTATATATTGGTGAAATCCTAAAGAAATTTGAAGAAAGTAGAAGACTTTGGAGAATTTTCTCTATTCATATTTTTCTCTATTTTATTTATATATTATTATTTCATATTCTATTTCTCCATATCCATGTTCTTATTGTGCGTCTTTGTGCTTCTCAATTTTACAACACGTTTATCAGGCACCTGCTAATGGTTCCCCTGCTAAAAGATAAAGTCTTAGATGTATGTCGTTTTTTTCCTCTTTATTATTATAATTAATAAATAAAAATGTTATCTTTGCATATTTATGCCATATTAAATTTCTAATATAAATACAATATTTTGTGATAATGTTGGCAATGACCAAACCTTACGAAATTAGAATTTTGAGTCCTTGATATTAATGACAATAATTATTTGTCATGGGTGCCCGATGCCGAAAATCCACCTGGATATTATGAACCTTGGGGAAACAATCAAAAAAGAAATACAATATCCATGTCAAGACAAAACAAAAACCTTAATTTTCCTTTGTTATCATCTCCACGAGGGATTGGAAATGGAGTATCGTTACAAAAAAAGATCCTCGTATCTTGTGAAAAAAAAATTTGAAAGAGAGATATGATCATGAAAAAATAGTTATTCTTCCTAAAGCTCGTTAAGAGTGATGCATTTGAGGCCACAAGATTTTAAATAAATAAGTAATTAAAAATTCCCAATTATTTAAAATAAGTTCAAATTTTTTTTATGTAAGAGGAAATTATGTTTATATGTTGTAAAACATTTTCTACATTTTTATGTCTCGAATATGCTCCTGCAACAGCAATATCGAGAGAGAGTTTTAAACAATATTCGAACTAATTTTCATGTCTTCTTGTGGTCGAACAAAATAATGAGTTATTGATAAAATACATGAATCTCGACTAATCGAAACTACACCATTCCTCGAAGCGACATAGAGGGAAGAAATAATTTTTATTTTCATGGTGGATGTTATAATTCATCTAAATTTCAAGAGAACCCACGAAAGTGATTGATCATAAAGGAAAAGTTCCACAAGATAGGAATTTCCAAAGGTGATGAACAAAAATGCTTCTAATGTGTGTATAACTAGGCATTGGTCATGTATTTGTCGTATATCAAAAATACTTAATTGATCTGTATCAAGCTTCCTCGAAGGAAAAAGGAAAAAATGTGAAAATTTTGCATACCAGGATAATGATATATTTGACTCATCCTATATGACAAATTTTGGATGCGGCAAATTTCCTTGAATCTCTTGAAGAGAAGATCAACACGGTTGATGCAACATCAAATGTTTTCTTTTGACTTTGAAAATATCTAGACTTTGATGTTGTTTTTTTATCCATCTTTATGTTTTATTTCTTTATTTTTAGTAAATGTTAACTTTTGTAGATTCCAAATCTTGGGATTCTTACCTATTCTTTAAAAAAAAAAAAAATCTTGGGATTTCTTATTGTAATTACTTCTTTTTAATGAGAAATCTGGATCATTTTCATATGTTGGGTGATTAAAAAATGAGCAAAGAAAATCTGTCTGACAAACAGTGCAACTATACACATAAATACAAATTACAAATAAAAAATACTTTTTCAAAGTCACAAATACTGGAAGCAAAATTAAATACAATATCAGGTTTTACAAATCTGATTGAAAGATTTTGTAAAAGCAAATAGTATTTTTTACCTAGAGAAACAAAATTTATAATTATAATAGCATTGTTCTTTAGTCAATCAAAGAGAAATCTTCTAAGTTTTAAAGATATACGTTGCATGGTTATTATATTGAGACTGGTAGTAAGAATAATATAGAATATCTATATATTATCTCTTCTCAAATGAAAAACATATATAGGAAAAGTTGCCAGTTATTCTTCTGGATTTAATATACTCATATATGAAATATTGAAACATATGCAACAATGAACATAAAGGTCATGAATCCAAACATATTTACAATTTGGCATGACCGATTAGGTCATCAGAGTATATATTTATGAGAAAAATCATTGAAAACTCACATGGATATTGCATTAAAGAGCTAGAAGATTCTTCAATCTAATGAATTTTCATGTGATGCTTGCTCTTAAAGAAAAATTGATAATTAGACCATCACTAGCTAAAGTTGGAATTGAATCACCTACATTTTTGGAATCACCTACATTTTTGAACAAATTATTTGGTGATCTATGTGGACCTATTAGCCCACAAAATGGACCATTTAAGTATCTTATGGTATTAATAGATGCATTCAGTAGATGGTCACATGTGTGCTTATTATCAAGTCGAAATCTTGCATTTGTTTGTTAAGATTACTCGCTAAAATAAATTAAGTTAAGAGCAGAATTCCTGATATACAATTAAGACCATTTATCTTGATAATGCTAGTGAATTTACATCCCAAACTTTTGATAATTATTGATATGTCAATTGAGATAAATATTGAAATCCTGTAGCTTATGTTCATATTAAAAAAATGGTTTAGCAGAATCATTTATATAACGTTTGCAATTAATCGCTATGTCATTACTTATGAAAGCTAAGCTTCCTACAATTTATATAGGGAACATGTCTATTTGCATGCAGTGTCAGTTGTACAACATTAGCCTGTAGGTTATCATCAGTACTCGCGATTACAATTTAGCTTATGGTCATGAGCATAATATTTCCCATCTGAGAATTTGTGGATGTTGCAATATATGTTATAATTGCTCCACCACAACGCACTAAGATAAGTATTCAAATGGATAGGAATATATGTTGGATATGATTTTCCCCATCAATTATTAAATATCTTGAACCCTTAACGAGTGATATATTATTGTACGATTTTCTGAATTTCCATTTAATGAGACAAAATTTTCCAAAATTAGGAAGAGGAATTCATAAGTTGAAAAAAAATTACTTGAAATAGATTGTTATTTGTCTCATTTAGATTCCCTTACAGATTCAATATGAACTTCAAGTTCAGAAAATAATTCATTTTTCAAAATATAGCAAATCAATTACCAGATACCTTTATAGATACAAAGAAAGTAACTAAGTCACATATACCAACTAGAAAATGTTCTATCGAAAATTGATATTCCAACACAGCAAGTTGTCATAATGAGTATGAAACACTCCAGTAGGTTCCAAGAGTAAAATCCTGCAAAAAACAAAAATAATTAATAATAAAAATAATTGTCGAGATTTCCAGAGCCGGGTAAAATAAGATAATTCCAAATTACAATCTTGAATGGAACAATACATTTACAGTCGTACAGAAACCAAGTGGGTTATACATATAGTACAGAAATGTACACATGAAAACTCAAATGAACAAAAGAGAATACTCTACGAAACATTTGAAGATGCGCCTCCACGCTCCTTTGCGCAATGACCAATCGAACAACAGCAACCTCGAATGCTCATCTTACACGATCATAACACAGCATGAACACTTTCGCGCTCGTCCTCAACGATCGCCTCGGTCACGAACTCCCTCAGCAACAAATGAATGGCCTCCACCAAACCTCAACGGTGTCGAGTTGAGTATGACACCACCAACAAGGCTCACTTTGGTATTCTCGGTGTGAGGAATTCCAGAGGGTGGGCTCTGTTCGGACTTAGAATGAGGCAGACGAAGGGGGAAACACTGATCGTGTACACGACTGGGCAAGTGGGAGATGGCGGAGACCTAATCGTATAGTTCGATGCTCAATCGTTTAGCTAAAGCTATGCGATCGTTCTAGCAAAAGCTATGTGATAGTTTAGCTCATCGTTTTAGCTCGTGTCTGTCGCCTACAAACACTATACGATCGTTTAGCTCGCCACTGCATGATCGTTTAGCTCATCCAAGCTATCGTTTAGTAAATCTGTTTTACTTGACAACTCCGTAGAATCCTTTTTTTTTGCGAGAGAGAGAAATCTCAAAAACATTTTCTGAAAAACTTTTCAACAGTTACTAAAATTAGAAAACACATTTTCCTTTTATCTCACGTTACCATGAATCCAATAACCACCACTCAATTGGTTATTAAAGAAAAAGAATTAATATCCAATAATTAATATTATTTATAAATATAAATGATAATCAACTTATCATACTATATTTATAACCTATAGTTTTAATATTTCATCTCATGAAACATATAAACCATAGTTCTTTTTCTACTCCATGGTATTAATGTTAAATCTCATTTACATCAATCCTCCACTAGATGTATCTCATACATCATACCCGATTTATATCATATATAATCAAAATATCTCTTGTTAATATTAATTTTCAAATCAATACCAAGAAAACTGATCCTCAACTAAATCCATTAAGCTACCAAGGGGGACTTTATGGGCCTGTAGCTCGAAGCATTCAACGGTACGTGAATAACTGACTAAACTCTTTAGTCACGGGGATCCATCATCCCTTAACTATAGGCACTCCAGTAAAGACCGATAGCTGAACTCTTCTTACGACAGATATATTGTACATCTATAACACAACAACAGGTGTGGCAACTTGTTCACAGATCGCTCGTAAGTACAGCTGGGCCAATAACCGTTAATGCCCCTGTAGTTACATCTGTCTCCCTTAAGTACCATTGTATCCTCTAATGAACATAAATAATAGTTATACTATGAATGAGGGTTCCTTCCAAAAGAGATTGTGGCCACTATGTTCAAAGCCCCGAAATTAGCCTTAAGGGAGCAATCTCTCTACTTATCCCTGCTTCAGGAAAGAGATGGAATTCCATCTTGTTAGAATTGAGTTCCAGCTCCTAGATCAAAACAAGTCCCCAAAAAAGGTCAGGCCATGTTGAGTTGGCAATCTGGCTACTCTCACCCATACTAATCAAAGGGACGCCCTCAAAGGCAGGAATTCCCAAACAACACTAAGGATTGAGGTGTGTACACTATGGTCATTTAGGTGAGTATGTAAGTCTCTAGTAATCAACGACATTATATACAGAGTCTAGTCATCTCGTGGTCTTAGGTTCTTAAACAAACTCTTTAATATAGGACACCTACGCTCACACGTCTCCACAAGAATGGTCAGGATCTACCATCTTTATAGTTTACCACACTTGCAAACCTCTACAAAGCGGGTCGTATCCAGTAGTGTCACCAGGATCAGGTATCCACCTTAATCTTTATGCTACATACCTATTTAGGTTATCACTAAGGCATGATCCACTTATATATCACATATACATGCTTCAGTTCACATAAGATAAACCAAGGAGCTTTTGTTTATTGAATATGAGTAAAAATGCAAAATTAAATAACACTTTATTTTTATTCATTAAACAATGTGTATCTTTTACAAACAACGAAACTCTGGGAGAATTAGGATATTCAATTCCAATTAATCTCCCACTTGTCCTAATGACTCAGGAGACTAATGTACAATACAATATAAAATGTACAATATACAAAAAACTAGGAGCATTATTCCCACAGTATCATCTCCCACTTGCCCTAGGAACAAGATGTCATATGTCCTACAGACCCAGACTCTCCGTGACCTTCGAACACTTTAGCTGTGACGTACTTGTAAAGGGATTAGCAACGTTTGTGCTCCGATGTGATTCTTTGTGTCTAATCCACATCACCGCGAGACGTTGCAGAATTGTCCCTGATTCAAAAGTGATTATTTCCTGTTCTGTGTGCTTACCCCCGAGAACGAATGACTGCAGAGGCTCAACTTCGAATTGCACACAGGCCCTCCTGTTGTCAAATAAAAGGGATGTAGGCG
>NC_052359.1:41881850-41918797 GCF_009727055.1 Benincasa hispida
TAGGATCTACCATCTGTAATAGTTTACAACACTTGCAAACCCCTACAAAGCAGGTCGTATCTATAGTGTCACAAGGATCAGGTATCCCACCTTAATCCTTATACTACAGACCTATTTAGGTTATCACTTAAGGCATGATCCACTTGTATATCTCATATATATGCTTAAGTTTACATACGATTACTATGGAGCTTTTTTTATTGGATATGAGTAAATGTCAGAATGAAATAACACTTATTTTATTCATAAACAATGTGTATATTACAAACAATGAGATTTCAGGAGAATTAGGACACCAATCCCAACACATTGCATAATGGATGTCTATCACATAGACTAAGAAATATTTCAGTGCTTACTGAGCTCCTTGAGAAAGGATTTCCAATTATTAACCAAGTTAAAAGGTTGGATGGCTAACGATAGTCGATGCGTTGAGGGTGGTTTTGATGCGTCAAACTTAATTATGATGTAATGACTATTAGTATACAATAAAGATAAGCTATGCGTAAGCTCAAAATGGAGCTAAGTATACTAACCAAGGGATCTTTCCTTTTCAGGACAAACGCAAATAGAGAGGCGTACAACCCCTTGGATAAGTAGCTTAAGACAGTGTTTTCTAATGCAAGTTTTATGAATGATTCCCAACGCATAGGCATTTCATATGAAGTTATTATATCATGATTTTCTCCAATGAATGTCTTGAAATGAATATTAATCACATGATCCATGTTTTTAAATGATGAAGTTATTTAAGAGTTTAGCATGTGTTTTCCATGCCATGTTTTATTGTATGAAGGAATTAATCTAGTATATTCCATGTCTTACAAGGCACTATATGTTGATATGAAACCATGAGGTATGATTATTTCAAATACGCATATTCTGTATATGTTTTTAAATGTTTAAATATTTGTGCCTTGTACAAACCCTACTTCAATGTTAGTGCCGAAGGTATGGTAAGGTACCTAGATTACAATGATTTTAGGGATCCTTGACACCAAAGGTATGGTAAGGTAGTCAATACCCATCCTAGCTCTACGTGCACGTATGACTATGTCATCGACATTGATGAGATCAAGCAAAAGGACTCTCTCTCAACTAAGGTTAATAGGGATTGAACAAAAAGGCTTTCCCACATGTTCAGGAAGTGGAGTAGTGGAGTTTTAGAAAGAAGTTATTAAATTATTTCAGGGTTCTTACATGATGTATTTTCATGATTTCAATTCCCTTTTTTAAAACTTTTGACTATGATTTATAAATGTTTCTTGATAAGCATGTTTATGTTAACGATGATTAAAAGTATGTTTTACTTAAAATAGTCATTCACTAAGCTTTCAAGCTCACTCTTTTAAAATATTTTTCTCTCTAGGTAGCGGTCGACGTCCCGAAGCCTAGCAATTCTGCTAGTCAGTCACTTCTCATACCCTCAGGAAGATTGCAGTTTATGTGGCTCATAATGTTCTATTATTAATTTATGTCCAGGTCAAAAGAAGGGGAAAGAGTAGAGTTTGTGTTTTATATAAGTGTGGTTTGTGAATCTGTTGTGTATGTAGATGTTGACATTTCTAGTTAGCAATAAATTGTATGTTTAACGTTGACGTTGAAATTATGTGATGAGTTCTAGAGAATTATAAACTGCTAATTAGGTTTAACAAGTGCTAAAACTACAATAGTTGTCATAAGAGGGTTACAAATGCTGTCTTCACATCTCTTCTCGGATTAAGAGGGTAATATGGAAAGGGGTGTGACACTATATCTAAGTGAAGGTCTTCTCTTTATGAGTTCCGTAGCCTAGGAGTAAAGTTATCTAAGCCGAGTCTGGTGTTATGTAAATATTATAAGGGTTTGATATAAAATAAGTTAACTAGAGAGTTGTTGTCATTTTATACTTGGCTAAAGGGTTGTTTGTAATTTAGATCCAAGATAGGCAGTAGTTATCACAAAAAGTTTGAGATGTGATTGGTAAGTGCAAGGTGATGGATAGCAGGTGTTACAAAAGGGTAATGTATGTTATCTCCATTTCCTCTTTCACTTTCGGAAAGGGGCGTGATACCCTTTTGTAAGGAGGTGAAACTTCTTAAAGCCATGGTGATTTGCACTGGTTTTGAAAGTATTCTTCAGTCCATATCTCAAATATCTTGGTTGAGTTTGATTGTTTGGAGGTTATCAATCTTTTGAATGATATAGATGTCAATTTCTCTAAAGTCTTTTTAATTTCTTTATTGTTGAGGCTTTGGATCGGGCCGGTAAGTTGGGGTTCTCTCTTTTCATGTCCATCGTAATCAGAATGCATCGTCGTATTGTGTTGTGTGAAAAGCTCTAGAGAATCTGGAGTCTTCAATACTTTATAATCCTTATCCTTAGTGGTTTATACTAGTTATGTCTTGTGATATCCCTTTATAAGGACTTGATTTTTTGTCTTTCCATTGATGTCCTAAAAAAAACTAGGATATTGAGGCTTCATTTCCCAATATTTTCTAATTTTAAGGTTAATAGTATATGTTTTATATCAATAGATTTACATTCATTTTGCTGAGATTAAACATGTTGAATTTGTGGTTTGAATTTTAAGTATTTTTAAAGTTATTTTACGAAAAAAATTAATTTTAATTTTGAAGAAGTATTAATTTGTAAGTTTATCCAAGAATGAAGTTTGGTCCAATGAAATTGAAAATTCAACATTAAAATAGGCTCACTTTACTCGCATCTAAAAGAAATAAACTCAAAATCATCAATCGTTCAAATATCTATCTTAGACCATGTTGAAGAATGATTTTAAAATAATTAAAATTGATTGTATTTTCACTTCACACTATGAGGTCCTCTTCGTTTCGTAATAATTCAATATCTTTGTAAAAAAGAAACATATATAGATGCATGTACACAACTAACTAAGACGAATCAAAGGGGAGGGAATTTAAAACTTTAGGTCTAACTTGACTTACGTAGATTAGTATAAAGAGAAATTATATTATAAGGTGAAAACAATAATGGAAGTCCTAATCATAAAAATAAAAGTGTATTTAATATATATTTATTCCCCTTCAATTAGTACACATATTAAGAATTAGAAAAATAATAATAGATTGGATTAAATTAAAGCTTTGAAAATTTTAATTTAATTAAATTTTGTTGGTCACGTGTCGGTGGACTTCTTTCATACTATATAACAACCCCTCATTATTAACATTTCCATTCCTTTCTACTCTCTCTCTCTCCAAAAACAACTGTGGAGGTTTGCGTTTGTATACTCAGAAATTGATCTTTAGATTTTTTTTTTTTTTTTGTGCACGGTGGTCGGCCGGTGATTCTGGCTGAGTTAGGTGTTCAACTCGGCGGCGGCGACAACGGCGGAAGATTGAAATTTAAAGGTTGTATTATGGGGTTTTGGCATCAGATGATTTTTCCTGTACGGCGGGTTTGGCTCGCCGTTTATGTCCGTCTTAAAGCTCGCAAAAACGGTCAGTTTTTTTTTTTCTTTCAACTTCTTGCCTTATCCGTACAGTTTGTTTATTTTTTTTAATTTTAATTTTAATTTTTGGTCTTTTTTTCTAACAATTATATGGAAATTAATATCGATTGATTTTAAGGATGGAAATTGATTGATATAGTTGTCTCAAAATGTCTATCTTATAGTATTAGTATGGTTTCTATCTATTTAGTTTTTGTCTTCTTTTCATGTTTGTGTTCCTTATATTTAACTCGTTTGGTAATTATTTTTTTCATTTTTTACCATGATTTATATCTTAGATACAATAATTAAATTTTTAACCAAAATTTTTAAATAATAAAAAATTATTTTTTTACATTTCAAAATTTGGTTTTGTTCTTTAAACTATTGATAAAAAATAGATAACAAAGGAAGAAAATTGAACGGAAAAGTAGTATCTAAAAAATTAAATTTTTAAAACAAAAATACAAAATCAAACCGTTACCAAATAGACCTAAATTTTTAATTAAGTTTTTTTGTTTACTAAGTTATTGAAATTTCAATTTCTTATTTAATAAGTCTCTATATGATTTTTTTTCTCTTTTTCTTTTAAGAAAACACTGATCTTCAAAAGTGGATAAATAGGATATTAGATACAAAATTAGAAGTTTAAAGTTTTAATTAACAATTTTTTCTTAAAAGAAAATAGCCCACATGAATAATATGAGCTTTAACTATCAACCTTGAGATCGAGTTCAATTCTCCATCCTATATATTTAAAAAAGAATTTCATCACATAATTAATCTCATTAAATTTTGTGCTTTTATTGTAAGTAACTTTCTCTATATATATTATTGATAATTTTTACAAATTTTGGGATATATAATTAAGAGCAACATGCACTCATCTTGATGCATCATCTCTTCATCCACGTAAAAAAAAAATTAAATATATTAAAAAAGAATTTATCATATAATAAATTATAATTAGACTATCTAATGAGATGCTTGAAGAAAAGTACTATTCAAGAAGCATTAATAGTTTTTTATAATTTCAGATGCAAGATTAAAAACGGATATCAAAATATGGGTTTTGAATGAAATGATAAAGCAATTTAATTTCACATTAAAAAATAAATAATCAGGCTCTTCTTTTTAATGTATAATTTTTATAAAAAGAATAAATTACCTAAAAAGGTACAAGACACGTCAGCAATTAAATGGGTTTATAGTTGAAATTCCTTTAAGTCGGTAGGAGATTAAGTTCTGATCATTATTTAATTGAGTTTAAGGACATTCAAAAAGGAAAAAAAATAAATAAAAACAATTCAAGTGGGAAATGATCCACCAAACCAACTTTCACTTTAGAAGAAGAAAAAAAACTCTCCTCTTAAAAAACCCTATAAAAAATCTATAAATTCTTTTAAATTTCTTAGTTCTTAAAAAGTGATTATTATTATTATTATTATTATTATTAGTTTGTTGAACGATTTAACTTCAAAATTCTTTAAAATTTAATTTAGTGGATAAAACACTATTTATCATTTATGTTCAATATTTTTACTCTACAATTTACGTATAAATTAATTAAAGTGATAAATTTTTTGAATATAAATTTTTTTTTTTTTTTTTTGTGGATTATCCTAAATAAAGATTCTTAGTATTAATTAAAGTTTAAAAAAAATTAACATTTGTGAGAATTTAAATTAATGAAGTAACTTTATAAAGGTGGATTGGATAAACATCTCTTTCACACAAAGCTATTTTTTTATGCCTCCAAGTCACAAAGCATTGTATATGGCTTGAAAAAGAGAAATTCAACATAAAAAATCACCTCTCTCTCTCTCTCTCTCCTCTTTTTCCAAATTACTATTGTTTTGTGCAAAACAAATTAGATGCTTCCAACAAGGAATCAGGTTCATATGGCTAACCCTTTTGGACCACTTCTTATTGTTGGGAATAGAAAATTACACTCAAATTTAGGGTGAAATATATATATATATATATATATATTTCCCATCTTACATTATGTTTATTTGGTAGGATTTTTTTTTTTTTTTGAATTAGATAACATTTGTGAATTTGACAATATTAGAGCTTGGTATAGATTGTAATATTTAATTGAATCTCCATTAAATATTTGTTTGTGGTCATGTTTGTTAATTATTTAATTTTTAAAATTTGCGTATATTTTTCCTGTGAATTCTTAATCGAATTCTAAAAAAAGAAAAAAAACAGTTTTCAAATTATTTTTTTTTTAGTTTTGAATGTTTAACTTGATTTTTAAAAATATTTGTAAAAAATTAAATTTTAAAAAAGGAAAAAAGAAAAAAGTTTAAAGGTTGTCACACCGGACTTAAATTGTCCATGATGTGGGTGTAGTGAGAAAATTTTCCAAATCTTTTTGGATATGATTCCTTCTGTTGTTTTTTTTTATTTATTTATTATTATGATAATAAGTTGTTTTTTTTTATAAAATTAAGTTTTTAAATATTTTTCTAAGAGAGGTAAAAAAAACATAATAAGTAATAAGGCTGATTTTTTTCATGAATCAAACAAACAGTCTCAAACAAATTTATTTTCCACATATAAAGAAAAACAAAGTTATTTAACCAATTAAAATAAAGTGTATTATCATTAAGAATACATATCGTTCTCAACTATGATATGAATAGAATATTAAAATCTAAAAATTGTGTTCGGTTTGACAGATGAAGGACTCCTGAAGCTCCACGATGATGTTGAAACGTGTGGTTATCAAGATGTAAAGGTTATGTGGGAAATACTGAGGAGATCGGAAGCCGAGTTAATTAATCATCATCCACAAATGAGGCGCAAACACAAGCCATTTTGGAAGGCCTTCGTGTGGTCTAACCCTAGCTCCAACCCATCCACTAGTATAGCTAAAATAACAAATTTTCCAACTTTCAACCCTGTTTCATAGGGAGACAAGTCAAGTTTTCTCCCCTCATGAAATGCCTTAAAAAAATAATGTGAAAATCTTAATGTTGTATCTTTGGCACTTTTTAGGCCAAATTGTGTCTAGAGAAAGTGAATTGTTGTAAATAGAAATAATAATTGCTTCTAAAAGGTTTCCAAGAAAAAGCTCAAATTAATACTTTGGGAGTTGGGAGAAATAATCCACTTCACCTTTGTTAAAAGGTGTATTGTACCATTCACAATGTTTTTGAAGCAATCTCATTCCTAACTTTTTTTTTTCTCTTGATATTTATTTCAAAAATCATGACTATCTAATATGGGCCTTTTTGTTGTATGATAGTAAAATTTTGGAGTTAGAAAGGATAGTTGGATAGAATGATAAAATGGGAAATTGTCGGCTTTGATCCAAAAACATTTTTCCCATTTAAAAGTAATCTCATCTTTAAAATCTATTTTTTTTTTAATCCATTTTCTAACGTTTTAGACTTTAAGTGGAGGAACCCACCACGTAAAAGACAAATTTGCCCCTCAATAAATGGTCATTTCAAAAAGTTAAATTAAATCTCATCTTCCTGTGGAAATCTCTTCATCTTCTTGTAGAAGTTAGGGTTTTCTATTCTACTTCTTCTCGTTGAGTTTCTTCACTATTGTTGGACTCTCTTCTCGCAAAGACTCCCCTACTTCTGTAATAAACACCCATCTTTAGTCTTTCATTACCCCTTCACCCAATTTGGATTTTGACAAAAGGTACTTCTTCCATTTTCTTTCTTTTTAAATGTATCGATTCTATTGTTTATAGGGGGAGAATCTATGTGATTTCTGGTAGGAATGTGTAGTGAAAAACTCAAAACCCCCCTTTTGTTTTATCATCCTTTGAACTTTAACGAACTTAAAAGAACCTAAAAATATATGGGGTAAGGTCTATATGTTCATCTAGGTTTGATTTTGCATTTTTTAGGTGTATTGAAATTCACGAGACAAATATCTCGTGAAGTTGTTGCGAATATTAAGTATTCGCAACAGTGAAAAGTTTTTAAAATAGCTTGAAAGCCCTCTATCATTTATCTTGTAATGTTGTAAGTTTATCTCATGAAGTTACTTCAGAGACAAAAGACAAAAATGAACTCAACTTCACAAGAGACAAAAGTCAGCCTTTCGTCTCTTGTGAAGTTGTGATAATTTATGTCTTTTGTCTCGTGAAGTAACTTCACGAGAAAAACTTTAGAAATCAACTTAACTTCACAAGAGACAGAAGACTGACTTTTGTCTCTCATGAAGTTGAGTTCATTTTTGTCTTTTGTGTCGTGAGGTAACCTCACTAAACAAAAGATAGAAATCAACTCAACTTCACGATACAAACTACATAGAGTAAAACTCAAGCTTTTTTAAAAACTTCACGAGATTTGTCTTTTGGTGATGGCTTTCTAGCTTCTTTCTCATGAAGTTCGTCCTTTTTAAGGATATTTTCTTTCACTAGGGATTTTAACATTGTACCATATTTTGTGGCATATATAAGTAATTATTATGGAGCCAAGGATCGAGCTAGCAGGATACTTTAAGGCTTCGTTATCATCGTGTTATCATCTTGCTAAGACATATATGGTGATCTGGATGAAGTTAACGAGGGTCCAGCTAGACATGTTTAGGCAGACCATATTCAGACCCATCTTAGATACACATTCTCTTTCAATGGACAACTGATACATCACCTACTTCTGAGGGAGGTTGTGGATGATAGACCGAACGTAATTTTTTTAATCTATTCGGGTTTAGGGTGTCATTCGGTAAGGATGAGTTTGACCTCATCACTTGGTTTAGGGTACACACGCGAGCGGTGTAGAATAATCCTACCCTATTAGGCTTAGAAACTTACGTAGTTTGAAACAATTTGAAGCCAAGGAACATTTTCTTGCCATGGACTTTAGGAGCGACAAGGATGCGATGAAAGTGGCACTTTCATATATCATAGAATTAGTCATGATGGGGAGGGAGAAGAAGCAAGTGTTTGACTATAGCATCCTTAGCATTGTGGATGACTAGGAGATTTTTTGCAATCACGATTGAAGTAGTGTGATTTTCTAGAAGACTACCAGTAGTCTTAAGAGAGCTCTCAGCAGTGCTATTGATCGAGCAGAACTCGAGACCTTGGCAAGATACAGCCTGTATGGATTCCCCTTTGCGTTATAGGTTAGTTCACATACGTATTCTACACGTTCTTCATTCTCCATTATCGTCAATTTTTTTTATGCTTTGACTCTAACTTCCTATTTGTAGGTGTGGGCATATGAGACGATTTATTTGCTCAGAGATATTGTGGTAACTCGTATTAGTGAGATAGCCATTCCACGTTTGTCTCGATTCGAGAGTAGGAAAAACCTAACATTTGCCTCATTAGACAGACATATTTCATGACACGACGAGTAATGGATTGAAATTTTTTTGATATATTGTTGTAAATTCATTCTGCTTATGATCCTAACTTGTCACATGCAGAGAAACTTCGTTATAACTGAAAGAACCCTATGAAGGGACCATAAACGGAAGCGGATCGTCCCAATTTCTCATAATTTTACAGAACATAAAATTTTTACAGCGAAAAGAATAAAATTATGCAATGCACAAATAAATTACAACATGCTATAAAAGAATTTATAAATAAAATAAAATAAAATGTGTGGGAAAAACCTTACCTTTTTTAAGAACGATTCTTCGATCGGAAACCTCGATCTCCAACCGGACACAACCATGAACACAACCTCGATATTCTCATGTGAGAACCTAGAAAAAAAAAAAAAAAAAAAAAAAAAAAAAAAACCTTGATCTCCAAATTGGGGGGTTACAACTCCCTCTAAAAAAGAACAATTTTCAAAAAAAATTAATTAATTAATTAATTAATAATTTAATATATATTCACATGCTAACTACCTTATTATATAAATATATATTAAACTACATGTTAGATCAAATATAATATATAATCTATAGTTTTAATATTTTATCATATACAATATAACCTATAGTTTCATTTTTCTCACAAATGGCTTTTAACATAAATCACATTTATATTAAATTTAACCATATGAATCCAATTCATACAACTAATATTGGAATCATATTCAAATATTTATTTCTTCTCAAATAAATACTTAATATTATAATGTATCAAATACATTATAGTAATTATATCATATATAATTAAAATTTAATTAATTATATGATATATAATTAATTCTCTCAATTAATTTGAACCATTCAAATTAATCCAAAAACTGATTCTCACTAAAAACTCGTTGAGCTACCGAGGGGACTTCATGGACCTATAGTTTGAAGCTCCAATGGTACGTGAATAATTAATAAAACTCTTTAATTAAATTATTTATTATCCGTTAACTATCGGGCACTCCACTAAAGATCGGTAGCTGCACTTTTCGCACTGCAGATATATTTCTGTCTCCATTGGATATAACCAATTAACAATACAACGACCCTTCACAAATTGCTTGTAAGTACAGCTGGACCAAAATTACCATTTTGCCCCTGTAGTTACATCTAACTCCTTAAGTACCATTGATCCCTCTAATAAACAAGAAATCATAGTCTAACTATGACCAAACGCCTCTCGAGCAAGGAGAGAGTGTGGCACCACATTGTTCAAGCCCCGGAATCAGCTCTTAATGGAGCAATTTTTCTACTTACTCCAACATTGGGGAATGAGTGAATTTTTTCTTGTGTAGCTATGTTCCCAGCTCCTCAATCAAACGAATCCCTAAAATGGTAGGCTTGTTAAGTCGACGGTCTGACCACTCTCACCCATAAAAAATCAAAGGATTGCCTTCATAGGTAGGAGTTCACAACTCACTTAGGATTCAGGTCATGTTACCCATAGTCATCCTGGTGAAATGTAAGTCTCTATTATGAATGGTGTTATATAGTGAGACTAAACATTTCGTAGTCCGGTTTCATACAGACTCCTTTATATAGAATATCTCCACTCACATGTCTCCATATGAATGATCATAATCAAACCATTTGTAGCACTTTACAACAATTGTAATACAAAGCGAGTCATACTCTTAGTGTCACCAGGATAAGGTATCCAGCCTTATCCATCTACTACAGACCATTTAAGTTATCACTTAAACATGATCCACCCATATATCTCTACATATATGTTTAAGCTACAAGATAACCTTGGATGTTAGTTTATTGGTTTGTGGTTAATGCAACTAATTTTGAAAGAAAACATCATATATTTTATTGCATAAATAAAATGTTTGTACAATACAATTACAAACTATAGGACCCTACGTGATTTAGGGCAACAGCCCCAACAATAAAAGTACGACTAGTAACAATAGAGGAGAAGGTAGTTCACATGTGCCACGTAGTTCCTGCCCTTGAAGTATATGTCCTCCTAACTAGTCTTATTGGTGAGGGTGACGTCGTCATGTCGAATGTGATGTTGGCAACGATCAGGGTGATCATAGTGACAAGGGCGGGGGTCGTCATGAAGACAGTGACGACGAGGATATTCGTAGCATCGAACTAAATCATGTCCATAATGAGGGTGATCATGGTGACGATGAGGGTGATCATCGACACAATGACCGGCAAGACCAGGACCAAGACCAAGTTCATGTTGATGTTGATATGAGTTAGGTGAACGAAGATCCCTCTTGTCTGAACATCGACATTCACAATTCTTTGGAGCCCACTCGTAGACCAAACATCGACACTAACAATTCTCCACATATAACGCGTTATGGAGTACCAGATAATGAGACATCCCACGTTGTGGGAGAGATAAGATGATTGGAGAGTGGCATAGATCGGATTGAGACCAGTGTTAAGTCTGAGTTCAACACCCTCCATTCTAAGGTCGCTGATATTCAGCGGGATGACTCTGAAAGGTTGTGGGATAACATGTCTAAGGATGTTGGTGGTCCATCTGGAGCTGAAGGGGATATTGCATCGAGGCCCTCTAAAGAAGGAGTTGAGGGAGCAAAGGATGACTTAGTTTTCCTCGCTCTCCAAATCAGTCCTAACATCGACGAAGATATTCATAGTCCTTAGGAATCAATATTTGGAGGACAGGAGATTATTAAACTTGACTCACAGGATATTCGTGGATATTTGTGCCTTCAAGTGCTAGTGGTACAGGCAAGAATGAGTCTGCAGAATCGAAGGTACGTGAAACTTGATAGATAAAATTACTCTCTCGCAAATTTTGATTTCAGCTAATACACGTTGCTATTAAAATAGAAATATAGTACATCAGTTATATCCCAAGAGACCCAACCGATGAAGGATGCCGCCTCAGTCATCGTACATAATCCGCGTAAACGAGGCCTGAGAATAAAACATAGATGAAAGGCATGTAATACATCAATTACTGATACCCAATCAGTTGGTAATCTACATGTTTTATGTATGTTGTTATATTAAGTTTATTCATTTTGGTCATTATGGTTTTTTAATTTAGACAGTACAAATAGTGGAAGGTGAAGATGGGGATAAAAAGCGAGAGACAACAAGTTGCAAGGGCAAGACATCCATACCCTCGATACTGAAATTGTTGAGGTTAGTATTTTATGATGTTGATATGTGCTTTTGGATGTCGTATTACATTCCTAATAGTTATCAAAATACGTCCACGAGAAAATTGGATCATTAAAAAATAGACAAGGAATGCCAACAGCACCTCAGAAATTGGAGGAATAGTGGGAAGTTGCTCGATTGAAGGTGAAACAAGAGGCAGCTGAGAAACTGAATGACCCAATTTCTGTTCCTGTGCATGTTCCAGTTATGTTGCACGTTCCAGTGGCATCGCGGGGAGGATGATCCGGATGGGTGCATACACACCAAGTTTTGCATAAATTAGAACTCTAATGAGCGGATCTTGAGTAGAAGCGGATTGACCAAATTCCATAATTTATTGAATGCAAAGTTTTACAGTAAACAAGCAATAAGATATGCATTTAAATCTAAATTACAACATGCTTTAAAAGAAAAAGGTTTCAAGAAACCTCACCTTTGAAGACCTTTTTCTTCACGTTTTCCTCGAACGGATCACAAAGTTCTTGAAGACCTTCTTCAAGATAAACCCCAACCAAAACCGAACACTACCACAATGAAAACCTTGGTATTCTCAGGGTGAAAACCTAAGAATGTTGGGCTCTGACTATTTTGGTTAAGAGAGAAAGCTTAATATGTAGAGGAAGAAGATTAAGAACTTTTACACAAAACTCAGACACATAATACTTTTGTATTTTTTTCTCTCTTTAGCCTTAGTTTAAGAAGAAGAAAACATTTTTCTTTTTCTACTTATCATAAAAAATAACCACCACCCACTAATGTAGGTGGAGAGAAAAGATGGGGAAGGGATTTGTAACTTCCTTCATTATTATCAAAATATAATAATATAAATATAAATATGATAACTAACTTATCATATTATTTATATAGTAAATTATATGTTATAAATATAACATATAATCTATAGTTTTAATATTGTATAACATACAATATAAACTATAGTTTCTTTTCTCTATTATATGGCATTTAATATAAATATTATTTATATTAAATTTAACAACTATAAATCCAATTCATAGAAACTATATTTGAATCTCATTTAAATATTTATTTCCTCCCATTAAGCTATAATGTATCAAATACATTATGACAATTATATCACATATAATTGAAACAACTTAATTATACCATATATAATTAAATCCCTCTATTAATTGAACAATTCAAATTAATCCAAAAACTGATTCTCAACTAAATCCTATTGAGCTACCAAAGGGACCTCATAGACCTGTAGTTTAAAGCTCCAACTGTACATGAATAATTAATTAAACTCTTTAATTACATTATTCACCATCCATTAACTGTCGGACACTCCATTAAAGATAGATAGCTACATTCTTTGCACTACAGATATATTTCTATGTCCATTGGATATAACCAATCAACAGTACGATGACCCTTCACAAATTGCTCGTAAGTACAGCTAGGCCAAATTATCGTTTTGCCCCTGTAGTTATATCTAAGTCCTTAAGTACCATTGATCCCTCTAATGAACAATAGATCATAATCCAACTATGACTAAACCCCTCTTGGGTCAGGAGAGGGTGTGGCGCCACATTGTTCAAGACCCGGAATCAGCCTTTAAGGGAGCAATTTATCTACTTACCCTGCCTCATGGGAGGAGTATATTCCATCTTGTGTAGATGTCTTCCCAGCTCCCCAATCAAACGAATCCTCAAAATGGTAGGCTTGTTGAGTCGGTGATCTGGCCATTCTCACCCATACAAATCAAAGAACCGCCTTCATAACCAGGAGTTCACAACTCATTCAGGATTCAGGTCATGTTACCTATGGTCATCCTGGTGAAATGTAAGTCTCTATTATGAACATCGTTATATAATAAGACTGAGCATGTCGTGGTCCGGTCTTATACAAGATCCTTTGTATATAATATCCTCGCTTGCATGTCTAATACATGAATGGTCAGGATCAGGTCATTTTTAGCACTTTACAACAATTGTAACACCTACAAACCGGGTCATACTCGTAGTGTCACCAGGATAAGGTACCCAACCTTATCCATCTACTACATACCATTTAGGTTATCACTTAAACATGATCCACCCATATGTCTCTACATATGTGTTTAAGTTACAAAAATAATCATAGATGTTAGTTTATTGGTGTTTGGTCAATGCAACTAAAATATCATATGTTTTATAGACAATGAATAAAACATCAAATATTTTATTAAATACGTAATGAGTTTGTTCAACAATTTTTACAAACTATAAGACCCTATGAGATTTAGAGCATCAACCGCAACAGTCACCATATAAGGCCCTTGAACCTCAAAGAAACAAGAGTAGGGGAAAATATAAGGGATATAACCCTATGGTCCCAATTCCAAAACAGATAGAGAAGTACATGATAGAGTGGATAAATCGTCCACAATAGCACCGTTAAACTCGTAGCGACTGTGCATAGTATCTAGAAAAGAGAATGATTGGTGGAAGTCCCTAGTTCATCCAGTTCAATGGTTGGATGAAGAGGTAAACATCTAAAATTTTTCCTTATTTTCGGATTTTTTATAGTCTTCATTAATATAGTTTTTAACGTCCACAAAAAAATTATTGATATCTTGTTCATATTCTTACGACATAAAATACTGAGTGAAAATTCTACGACCCAGAGTATCCCTTCGTTCACGACAGCTGATCGAGCAGTTATTGTAAGTTATCATCAATTAACTATAATAGTTTATTTACGATGTTTTTTATGTTGATTGCACCTAATTTTGTTGACAGAACTTATTTCGTCGTCCATATAAGTTGTACTCTGAGTGGAAAACGTCACAATGCACTATGACATATGACTGGGATAAAGCAAGCATATTACTGAAGTATGTTTAAGGCGAGCTGACTGACTAAAGTATTTCGTGTTCCACTATTGATGTCATATGCATACCTTACAATATACTTGATGTACATTGGATATTGGTCAAGATAGACATGGTGCAAGATAGGTTAGTTGTTTCAGATTCATACAAGAGACTCTGTACTTAGTCGGAACTGGAATATCACTTCACAAAGCAGGTGTGATATTGGCTTGCCCTAAATTGCCACTGACTCTTTAGAAGCTGGAGCGAGTTGAAAATGCACCACAACAATCAGTTAGCAGAGATTGTGGTATATTTTGTGCCAAGATGTTTGAGTATGTTGTAACTGGGTGTAATATGTCCACTTTGACCCAATCAAATATGAATTTCTTCATACGTCAGTTTGTTGTACAAATATATATGAACAAAGCTATTTATTAGTGCATTTGTTTATCTTCAATGGTGTTTGTTTTCTACATCTTTTTTTTATACTTCACTTGAGATAATTAAATATTACACTGTCAAGTTAGTTTAATTACAAAATGTTACACTGTAAAATAACCCAATCAAATTGTAACATAAATTGGATTTATGTTATTGCCAATGGTTTTCAGTAAGTTACTCGATTGTAGCCACACATACTGCACCAAGTACATTTGTGAATCTGAGTGACCTCTCCTGCATATGGTATTCTTATCTCCTAGTGGAGGCCAACTTGAGCAACACGAATCGGCGACAATATTTGGATGTCTTCGTAATCATCCCCCTGAGGCCCTTCTGAAATAGAGCCTAAAGGGAAAATAGGTTCTCCATATGATCCGTAAATAGCCTGAATATTGTAGTAAGGGGAACAAAGTGTGCATGGATCAATGTTCCGGTAACGGACTGCTGCAATCGCATGGGAGCATGGCATGTCGTAATAATCAAAATCCTTGCACGAACACATACGCGCATTCAAGTCAACAACTCCACTAAGGTGAATACCAACAACTTTAAAAATGTGTTGATCAATCGGCCTCACAAAATGCCTTTTAGTCGTCATTTTCGTCTCCGCATAATCTGAAAGCATCGTTTGACGACTCGATGTATAGGTTCTTGGATGAAACCAGTCTTGCAACAAACCCCTTATGTGATCAAGAAATTTAGTTATTGGCAATGTTCTAGCGTCCTTTAGTACAACATTTAAACTCTTAGTCGCATTTGTAGTCATCTGATTAAACCTTCGTCCACATTGAAATTCCCTGGCCCATTTTTCAAATCCAATTTCCTCTAAGTATTGGCCCATTCCTCTTATTGGGATAATTTCAGCCCAATGTACTTGAAAAGTAATCTCACGGGGTGATTTTGCAACTAGGAAGAAATCGGGGAGGGGAGATTTTTTCCCAAAATGCTTGAGTAGGTTTAGACTTATATGATGAATGTAGAAACAATGAAAGGCAAAAGGAAATACCTTACTGATTGCTTTGCTTATGCTTGCTTTACGATCTGATACAATGACAAGTTCAGATATAGCCCCAACCGCCTCCTTAACGTGCCCAAAAAAACCATGTCCGAGCTTCTCCCGTTTCACTATCCACAATGAAAAATGCAACTGGATATATTTGACCGTTCTCATCAATTGAATTCATGCTTAACATGACACCCTTAAACTTATCTCGTAAGTGTGTCCTGTCAACAACCAAAACACACCTTATGTAGTTCAAAAAGCCTCGTATTGACGGACCCAAAGCCATGAAGACGTACTTGAATTGAATCATGATGAGGATATTCGTAGCGTCAAACTGAATGACGCCCACAGTGAGGGTGATCACTGAATCAAGTTCAATTTGTAAACAATGCCAAGGTTCATTATCTTCAAAGCTTCCCCGTAAGCATGTAATTGGCTAACGACGAGCAAAGTTAGGTGTCCTTTATTTTAGAATCTCTTCCGAAGAGTTTTCTTTAATTTTGCTGCATTGCAGTTATAAACAAAATACAATACAATTTGACTGTCATTTTGTACACGATAAAGTTACTTATGGATTCTTGAAGTTGCTTCCCATTCGATCTTCATTCCAGTTTGCAGATATGTTCGTCGAGGCTTCCTCCTCAACTCATTTGCACTTTCTTATGTCTAAAGTGGAAGTCGAAATAGCTAAGAAAAAGCAAGAAAAGAGTTGACAAAGGACAGAGAGAAAGGAAGAGACAGAGAAGCTTATGTGAGGAAGGTAACTTTCTTCTTCCTTCTGTATATCAATATGTATATTTTCCTTCTTTCTTTTTTCATGTTCTTTATAGAATGAATTGATGATTTATATACAACAATTGAATACATAAAACGACAAAATGGAGAGGAATCCAATTTACAAACTTTGTCCATTTTAGGTATGCAGGTGACCGGGCAGCTGCTTGATATACCAGAATCAGTTTGGGGAGAGAGACAGGTCACGGTGGTGACTGAGCTGGCTCCAAGCTGGCATTCTTCTTTTGTCAAATGAGCTGAAGTGTCATCCTTGTCATCCCCCTTCAAGCGAGAGCTTAACTAAGTTAGGCGAGCTTGCTATGCAAATAAGAGAAAGTTTGAATTGGCAGTGTTTTGGGGAGACAGTTCGCGAGCTGCTCGGTTGTAGGAACATACCGTAGTGGAGTTGATCTCTTAAGATGAGATCCCGAATAAAATGCACATTAATTTCGATGTGTTTGGTTCGAGCATGGAAGACAGGGTTAGCAGCCAATGCACCTGCTCCCATATTGTCACACCAGAGAACGGGAATGCCGGTTGGAGAGAAGCCTATTTCAATGAGTAAGTTGCGAACCCAAATGATTTCAATAGCAGCATGAGCAAGAGCTCAGTATTCTGATTCTGTGCTAGAATGTGATGTGGTTGCCTGTTTCTTAGAGGACCAAGAATAAGAGTGGAGCCAAGATAAAGACAGTAGGCAGCAGTGGAGTTCCTATCATCAAGGTTTGAGGCCTAATCAACATCAGAGTATGTTGAGATGGTGAGGTGTGGATCAAAATGGATAGTTAATCCAAGTTGTGGTGTTCCAACTAGGCAGCGAAGGACTCTTTTGACAGCTGACCAATGTACATCAGTTGGAGCTTTGAGAAATTGGCTTAACTTATTGACAATGAAAGCTATATCTGGGCGGGTATTGGTTAGATATTAAAGAGCACCAACTATGCTACAATAAAGGAAGGGATCAAGGAGAGGTTGGCCTATGTTGATAGATAACAAGGTGCCAGGGGCAGCAGGTGTTGGACAAGGCTTGACATGCTGTAGATTTAGCTTGGCTAATAGGTCAGTGATGTATTGAGCCCAGTGAAGGTGAAGACCTGTTGGTGTATAGTTTATTTGAATGCCAAGGAATTTGCTAAGTGTGCCAAGATCTTTAAGGGAGAATTGGTTGTGGAATATGGATACAAGATGATCAATATAGGCTGGATCACTGCCTGTAAGGATTAGGTCATCCACATAGACAAGAAGCATGGTAATAGATGATGAGGTTTGCATATAATATAGGGAGGTGTCAAGGGAACTTACTTTGAAACTAGAAGAAGCGTTTCAGCTCATCATTCCAAGCTCGAGGGGCTTGTTTAAGGCCATAAATTACTCGATGGAGCTTGCAGACATAGTAAAGGTAAGTTGCACTTTCAAAGCCCGGAGGTTGAGTCATATAAACAGTCTCTTTGAGTGTGCCATCAAGGAAGGCATTATTAAAGTCTATTTGACGAAGTGGCCAGAGATGAGAGACTGCAAGTGTGAGGATAATCCTGTTAGTGGGGGGTTTGACAACAGGGCTGAAGGTGTCAAAATAATCAAAGTCAGGGTGCTGATGGAAGCCTTTGGCAACAAGACGTGATTTAATCGCTGAACTGATCCTTGTGCACCACGTTTTAATCTGTAGACCCATTTGCAGCCAACTATAGTGGAGGTAGAGAGAGGAGGGACTAGTGTCCAAGTATTTGTGCACTGCAGGGCTGTACGTTCTTCAACCATTGCTAGTTTCCATTGTGGAACTGATAGGGCTTGAGAAACAGTATGTGGCTCAGCTTGAGTGAAATCAGTAACAAGTTCTGTAGACCAAACTTTGGGCTTAAAGACACCTGCCTTACCCCTAGTGATCATGGGATGAGTGCCTAGTAAAGGCTGAGCTGAGACTTGCTGATGTTGGAAGAAGGGCTGTGGAGGAGAATTTGGTGGAAGTGAGTCTGTAGAAGAATTTGGTGAGTTGTGTAAGGCTTGAGATGGAGACATGAGTGGAGAGCTTGGAGATGGTAAACCAGAGTTTGAATGTGGAGTGATTGGGGTTAACAGGGGATTAAGACTATGATGTTGGTCCTAAGATGGATGAGAAGGGTGGGTAACTGGTGACTGACACGATTGGGGCAAGTTTATTGATGGTTGAGAAAACCAAGTAGTGATTGGAGGTGCTGAGGTAGGAAGGTTGGAGGGTTGGTTATTGGCAAAACCAGTTTGAAAGGGGAAATCCTCTTCATTAAACACCACATGGCATGAGATAATTATTTTACCATCATCAGTGAAGCAACGGTACCCTTTGTGCATAGGTGAAGGACCAACTTCTTGCTGTGGAAATCAAATTTGTGAGACTGATAGGGCCATAGATGTGGGTAGCAGGCACATCCAAACACTCTAAAGGATGTCAGGTCCAGTTTTCTTCCAAGTAGTGCTTCCATTGGGCTGATATCCTAAAGAACAGAAGAGAGAAAGCCATTAATAAGAAGCACAATGGTTTGAAAAGCATACCACCATAGATGTAGGGGCATCCTAGCTTGAGCAAGGAGTGTTAAACCAGTCTCAACAATATGCCTATGTTTGCTTCAACACGACAATTATGGGCTGAAGTGTGAGGACAAGACAGTCTGATATGGATTCCCAGCTGTGTGCACATGTGAGCAACAGGTTGGTATTCCCTTCCTCCATCCATTTGCAAAGTCCTAGTAGTTCTATTAAACTGTGTGCGAGCAAGAGCTTGGAAGTTTTGAAAGGCAACTATTGTATCACTCTTTTGTTTTAGGGGATAAAGCCAAGTGAACCTGTTGAAATCATCCACAAATATGACATAGTAAGATTACATCCACTGGTCAATTTAGACAAAATTTTAGAGGATGGATGGCCTAATCACCTATGGAGAAGTAGTTTGGAGACAGTAGTGCTGGTTGTAAGAGCTGAATGTAAGGAAAGCTGATTGGACCAATTTGTCAAATGAGCACCTGAGGGTCCTTATGTGGAGGGTGATTTATTTTCAGCTGGTTGACATTATCTAAAAGGTAGAGTCCATCTTTAAGTTGTCCGGTCAGAAGTGCCACCCCCGAGTCTTTGTCCTTAACCACACAAAATTCAGCATGAAATTCAACCACAACATTATTATCATTTACTAATTTGGACACACTGACTAGATTTTTGGTGATTGCAGGTACATAAAGTATGTTTAGTAAGGACAGAATGCCATTCTCAGTGTGTAATTTGGAGTGTCCTGACTGAGATATACTAAGAGGAGTACCATTACCAATAAGAACTCTATCATTACCTGTGTAGTTGGAGGAGGATTTAAGGAAGGCTGGGTTGCTGGTTACATGTATTGAGGCTCCACTGTCAACATACCAATTAAGGTCAGCTACTATTTCAGGGGAGGCAACTGTTGAGTGAGCAATTAACGTTGAGGAGGGTTGTTTTTTATGTCTATTTGCGGGTAGCTGAGTAGATTCAGCTTGAGTATGTGTCTGTCTAGGATTATTGAACTCTTTGTTGTACCTGAAATAACAGATATCAGCAGTGTGGCCTATCTTTCCACAAGTTTGGTAGGTAGGCCTGGTTGTAGAGGCATTGTTCCATCGACCGCGCCCTCTACTTCTTCCTCCTCCACCTCTTTAGTTTGAGGACTGATTGTATCCATAGGTGTTTCGATGGGAGTTTGATAAATTAAGACTATTTTGTACTACATTTACTAATGGAGAGTTTGGGGAAATAGACATATTTGTCATACCAATAACACCAGACTTGATAGCCAGCTGATACTCAAGTCTTTTCTCATAAGATAACAAGTCAGATTGAAGATCAGACCACTTGGTTGTGCCTTTGCTTTGCACAGCTATAACAACCAGATTGTACTCCTCATCCAGGCCAACCAACACTTAGGAAATAAGGTCAGAAGGAAACACTGGTGAACCTGCAAGAGCAAGACTGTCAGCATATTTCTTCATTAAGGTTAAGTACTCACTCATCTTCAGGGCAGCTTTGCGAGTTTGTTGAAACATTCTCTTCAGGTAGTCAGTTTCAACCCTCAATTGAACTCCAACAAGCCCTTTGACATCTTCCCACAGCTCCCTTATTGTTTGGTGTCCTATTACTTGCGTAACAATGTCTTGATTCATGGAGTTGTAAAGCCAACCTAACAGTAGTTGATCAACTGCTATCCACGCATCATAAGCTGGATTAGGTTGTAGCTCAGCTCCTGCTGAAGTTGCAGGGCTTGGATCAGCACTTGAACTTTCACCTGAGTTTTCATTGGTTTGCCTGACAATGAAACGGCTTGGGCAAGGATTTTCTCCGGTTAGAAAGCCTTCCAGACGGTAGCTTCTGAGGATTGGCCATGCTAGGTTTTGCCAAAGGAGAAAATTGGACCTATCTATCTTAATGAATGTCACCTGGTTTAGTAGCTAATTGAGGGGTAGATTTGTAATGTTTCCACTATTAACGATTGCAGGAAAGGTAAGCTGATGGGTAGTAGGTGGATTTGCCATTTCAGGATCGTTTTTTCGCTTACCAAGAGAGTAGCTAGTAGCTCTGATACCAAGTCGAAATAGCTAAGAAAAAGCAAGAAAATGGCTGACAAAGGACAGAGAGAAAGGAAGAGACAGAGAAGCTTACGTGAGGAAAGTAACTTTCTTCTTCCTTCTGTATATCAGTATGTATATTTTCCTTCTTTCTTTTTTCATGTTCTTTACAGAATGAATTGATGATTTATATACAACAATTAAATACATAAAACGACAAAATGGAGAGGAATCTAATTTAACAAACTCTGTCCATTTTAGGTATGCAGGTGACCGGACAGCTGCTTGATATACCAGAATCGATTTGGGGAGAGAGACAAGCTACGGTGGTGACTAAGCTGGCTCTAAGCTGGCATTCTTCTTTTGTCAAGTGAGTTGAAGTGTCATCCTTGTCAGTGGATGTTTTAAATTTACACGCTCGATCTTAAGGGGGAGTTTTAGTTTTTTTCCAAGTCAATTTCTGTTTGTATATAGCAGTGAACTAGTCCATTGTTGAAAGTTATAGAATAGTCATTTTGTTATCTCATTTTTAGGTTTGTTTGAACTAGATTTGTATTTACATTATTTACTCAAACACAACATATAAATATGGGTGTAGAATTCTTCATTGAATGAATGAAAATAGAAGATTATTTATTCCTCATTAGTTTTGTGATTCTCCCCAATTTTATTTTCTTCCAAAATAATATAGCTTTGAATTGAGCCTTCAAAACAAAGCTTGAACTTTACTTTTTAAAGGCATTGCATAAAAATCGTTTCTTGCTTTGATTTTACTAGAAAAGGTCGCCACTTAAGTTTTTTTCATTTAATATTTACTAAAAAAATTTCAAGATTCAAACCCCATCGTTAGACTCAATTTGACAAGTTTTTAAGTATTAATTAATAAAAAGTCTATTAAATTAATAAATAAAACATTATACCAACGTACTAATAATAACAAACGAATAAAAGTTCAACATTTTAAAATTCAGAAATAATAATAACCAAATAAAATGAATTTTTTGTATTTATAAACACACTTTCGAAAGATCCAATTCTCTCTCCGGTCTCGTTCATCAAAGTTTGGAGTGGGCGTTTGCCTGAGCAAAGAGAAACTACGGCAATGGAGATGGAGAAGAAAGAGATGGCTTGTGAAGCTTCGATTCCCATATCAATTTCAGAAGCCTTCTTCCTCCATCTGATCTGCGCCCTAGGGCTAGCCCTAGCTTTCTGGATTGCTCGTTATATCTATTCCACCGATCTCATCTCCGATCCTTCTCGCACTCTCTTCTTGATTTTGGTATTTCTCTCAATTCCCCTCTGCTTTCTCTTTTCGAATGTACTCCTTGCATTTTGATTCATCTTTCTTCTCTCTCCTTCCTCAGGCCATTGAATGTCCGATTGTGATTCTTCTTTACAGCCGGTATCGTACGGACAGGCAGCAATGCTCGGTATACTTGATTCTCGTAGCTTGTTTCGTTTTAGTCTGTTTTTTCATGAGAAAATGTATTATTTTGAAACCAGATAATGAGTTATGAAAACTTGGACTGTGTTCTATGTGAATTTGCAGTACTTGAAGGCTGTGGCTCGAGGCTTGCTTGGACTTCCCGCTGGTTAGTTGGAGAAAACTCATTCCACTTGCCTGTTTTTTTATTTTCATTCGTTTAATGAGTGTTTTGAAGTTGTTCTCCATCTGTTCATGTGATTAAGCATTTTGAGGAATTAAATTCTGAATGCGAAAATCATTCACATTAAAGTCGTCAACTACATCTCACAATGTGTTTAGCTCACTTCACATAAAGTGTTGTGAGAGTTATTGGACTTGTCCAGGAGGAAGGATATAGCCGTTTTTGTTTTGCTTATTCATTTAGATGTATAGTGGTTTGGTTCATCTGATGCGGCCTTTATTATGCAGGTGCTGTTATTAATGCTTTTGGAGCAATAGTTCTAGGCGCGCCTGTTGGTGCTCAGTACGTGAATTAGTGACTAAAAATCTATATTTTTCATCTCCCATGGATTTGCAAGTTTTGAATATTATGGTTTGAATGGAAATTTTAATCCAGAATTTGTCCAACAAATAAATCAAGATCTGCTCTCTGTCACAGCTGGTATTTTATCATAACCATTCATGGAAACACTACTTTTTTTCCTTTTTCATTCAATCCATATTGTGAATATTTCATGTGGAATTTACTTGGGAAGAAGATTAATCGACAGTAGCATCATTAGGCATGCCTGATCGTTTTATAATTATAAACATTGGTGTCCCACACCTCTAAACTTTCTCGAGGTCGAATTATGACGGTCATTAATAATATATTTGATCCTGTATACGTTTTTGTATGCATGCTCTGAGTACTTCTCCTTGGCACAGATACTTCGTGAAGACCCTTAACTGGTCACTTGTGATGTCATTGTTCAATGTAAGCAAGCAATTCTTTAATACATTTCCTTCGATGGATATGTATCTAACTATATTGTTTTAAGTTCTTCAACCTTTCTGAAACATGTATGGTTGCCATTGGCTATTGTCGTGCATCCTTAAGATGAGTGGGACCTATATTTTTGCTTTCAGTTGTCTTGGCTATATTTTTAAACTCTGAAATTAGTAAAGACTACTCCGTGATTCATGAAAATGGAGCTTTTCTTGTATTTAGACAGTATTTTCTGTTTGCTTTGCGATGTCATTCTCTTTGTACTAAAATTTCGGGGTAGATGTAATGCTGTGTTAGAAAGCAGATTTCTTCATGATTTCTCCTTTTCTTCACATATTGGTATAAATATGCTTTCCTTTAACGGTAATGTTTCTTGCTGGTATTCTTGTAGATCGTGCCTTCAGCGTGTGTCTTTGGTTCATCATGGAGAGATTGGCAGCGCCTATTTGCTTACACAAAGTATTCCTCCAGACATTATCTCTCTTCCTTCTCTTAGTCTGTTCATTTAAACTTACCTACTTGACGTGAATGTATTCTTTTACTTGCAAGATATTTAGTTCACATTTAATTAGGTAAATACAAATTTAAAATGAAATGTTTATATAGAGTGAATGCTGTGGAATTGCAGGCCAAATGGAACTATTGATCACATGATATGCATTCCAGCACATGGTGCCATTATTGGAGCATGGTTTGGCGCATGGCCCATGCCACTTGATTGGGAAAGGCCATGGCAGGTACTTGTTTTTCATACAGCATTTGTGTTATCCCCATCAAACTTTCGCATGTCAAACCTTAGTGACATCCAATAATGTCAATTAGCAGTCTTTAGTTTGAACTAGGAAATTTAAACTTTCGCATGTCAAACCTTAGTGACATCCAATAATGTCAATTAGCAGTCTTTAGTTTGAACTAGGAAATTTAAAATATTGCATGATTTCAAGGCATCCTAAAAACGGTGGAGTCAAGTCTGCTTATATCTAACCCGTGGATTCAACGGTAGAATGCTAAATGGTTGTGCCTGGTTTTCTTGGATCTATTCATAATTTGTAGGCATCCTAAGGAAAAAAGAATGAACCAAGTTTGCTCGTCGCAAACTTGTGAACTTGCACTCAAATGTTTTCAGGACTTATCCACGAAAAAGAATAATTCAGTAGACATTTTATGTGCCCATGGTTTTATATCGGATTCAAATAAGATGTCTATCAGGATTTGGTTCCAATTTCTGTCTACGCTATTTTGTGGACATCATTTCTACATCTAGTGCTCCTAACCTCGAAAGTCTTGGTTTTCTCGCATCTATGTGAACTATATTAAATACAGATTACTTTAATATGCAGGAATGGCCAATTTGTGTGAGTTATGGGGCAATACTCGGCTACTCAATCGCAATGGTAGCATCCTTGGTTTTCTCACATCTGAGGGGTTCGCAGCATGTTAAAAGAGACTAACTTCCCAGTATTCCGTTCTAGCTCGATTATCAAAATTTTCCCTTTCTCCTCATTTTTCTCTTCGCCAGGGTTTTTCTTCAGGTGCATCGCACGATACTCCTTTTTTGAACGTTCTCACCATTCATGTTCTTTTGAATATCTATCGCTATCAACACACATGAGCTGTTTCTTTGTAGCCTGTATAATGCACGAAAGCTCCTTTTTTTGTTTCTCCGAATGGGGACGTCTTCATGTGAATTCTCTCTATATATAGTGTGCGAAAAATTGCAGATTCTTTTCCTTTTACACTGATCTTGAAGACCCCTGTTGTCCCCCATATTTGGCCACCGAAAGGGAAAAAGATGGATAAGGAGAGAATTAGAGGGGGAAAAGAAAAAGATGAAATCCATTAGATGCAAGAAAGAGAAGACATTCTTCTAGGACCCCTTTTCATCTGAAGTGATTCGCCCCCCAGAAATGCCAAGTCATCTAAATAAACATTTTCGTTCCTTATTTTTCCTTGACCAGAATGTTAAAACTTCCACTTGTTACATTTCTTAGGCCCAAGCACTTGCTTTGGCTTTGCCATCTTAAGTAGAACTCTGAACAGGCTACTATTTGTTTGTTTCTTATCTAAAGATTGGTTCATTACGAGAGAGAGAATACACTTGCCAACAAAGCTTCAAACATCAAATCTGGTTCTTACAAAGTCGAGACAAAAAAAGAGACACTTAGCTGTTAGTTGATACAGCTACATATACATTAAGCACCTTGCCTATATTTACAAAAGTTGACTTATAAAGAGGCACCGGTTATTCATCTAACTCTACACAGAAATCGAACTATAGGGGCGGATTTTTCTATTCCTTTTTTCTTTTGCTTTTCAGTAGAGACCTGATTTATGGGTTTTGCTAGACTTTCTATTAACAAGTTGAACCAAAACAAAGGTTATCTAGCACGATCATCGGAATCATCGAACAAGTTGAACAAAAACTGAGGGAGAGAAGCTATTCTTGGAAGATTAAGTAGCAGCTCACCAACTGAATCGTTCCTCGACATTGCTACGTGTTTGCTTGATTCAAAGCCATTGCGTGCAGGTAAGCCTTCTCGATTCACAATTTCGTATTCTGATGCAGCAATAGGGAAGGTGCTTCCACCTACAACATCGAGGCTATTATTACCAGCTTTGGCTTGCAAGGTCTTAGCCATACAAGAATCCTTCTGCAGAAGACAGCATAGGGAATTCACCCTGGACATGATGGTCTGCTCATCGGAGTCAGATGCATGTTGAGAATCACCAAAAAGATACTGTGTGATTCCCTCTAAGGCCTCTCTGCTTTGTTGATTTTCTTCAGAAAACATGGGACCGTTGGGTGTCATCTGCTGTGATAGGCAGTGTTCAATATGGTTGACAAAATCACTTACAGACATCGATGGCCGAATTCCAGGAACCATGACTTGATCCCATTTATTTAACAGTCTTGAACATTCAGATCTATCGTTTCTCAACTCTTCAGTTGTCACTTGAGCTTCCAGCCCTAAAATGTATTACTTGACACATCAGAATACTTGCAAAGTTAAGGGTAAAGTCAGTTAAAGAGTTATAGTTATACAAATTTTAAAACATAAATGGTAGGTGGACTCATCCTTAATTATGCTCATAATTTCAACTGTTGATTCATGTTGTTACCTGAGTTAGGTGATGGAGATTTCTCAGAATATTCTTCAGAAGCACCAGCTGGACACTCGTGTTCTTTAACCGAGGAAGGTGATTGAGTTCCAGATGGGGACACCATACCTAAACTAAAGAAAGTAGGTCCCTCCTTCAAATCAATTCCTTCTTTGGATTCACTTGGACCATTGGTTTTAAAATATGGACATTCCAACACAATATCTGGTTGTTGGCTTAGAAAGTTGAGACGAGGGTCGCAACGTACAAGCTTCTCAAAATGCTTGTTTAACAAGCCTTGTGAACACTGCAGGAAATGCCTTCTGCAGAAAGTATACAAAATAGAATCAGTGTACCAAACCAAAATAGTAAGGATAAAGGAGAAACTAAAGTTATTTTGATCGAGATAAAGCCGATGCAACTAATTTAAGCAGTCTCTTTCAATGTCTTTCATACTCAAAAGCACCAGAAATTAATACACCAACGCACCTATATCTGCTTGATTCTCCACCAGTAAAGTCGGCCGTTGCTTGCCATAAAGTGTGCTTTTTAGGCTGTGGATTTATTTCCCTAAAGAAAAGGGGCTGTCTCGCCAGCTACAAAAGAGAATCAAAACACCGTGTAAAACATTCGAAAATAAGGTGGAACTCCCACAGCTTGATGAAGGAAACAATGGCAACAAAAATTTAACTCACCACTACATCCAAAGTCCCGAGACCGTCCTCAGGATAAGTAGCCTTCAGGGCGACGATATCCGACCATTGAATTTCTATCTTGTTCTTAAGATTCCCATCTAAAAGTTCCCAAACCAACTTATGTTTTGCAAAGTAACACTTTGCCACTAAATCTCCCTCGTATCTTGACTTGTACTGCAAATCAACACAACATTCTCAACATCAAGTAATAAAAACACCAAATTTAACAGTTAAAGTTCCAAATTTGCAAGTAACGAAAAGAATGAAAAGATTTATAACAAAAAGGGGAAAGATTTATAAGTACCTCCCAAGAACCAATCTTAAGAATCAACGCAGGGAAGTTAGAAGCCTTGAGTTTGTCTGCAGTACTAAAAGCATTGCTTCCCTTGTGGTCTTTTTTGCTCAAAGTCGCTAATTTAGCAGTTTCTTGAGAAAGTTTTGCTTGAATCAAATCCAACAAGGACGGACTCTTTTTTAGGCTCAAACCCAACGGGCTTGGCTCATCTAGAGGATTGTACGGACTGGATGATACAGGAAACGCAATGGCTTCTGATGTCCATCTCTGCATATTCAAAAACAAATTCAGAAATATAGAACCCTAATACAAGTTCGTCATCATCATCAGAAGAAGAATCAACACAACTAGAAATATCCTAAATATCATCCAGGTACTCCGTTTTTTTTGGGGTAATCGCCATAGAAGAACCAGAAAGAAACACTTCTTCTAATAACAAATCTTATTGATTAGGGAAGAATAAGAAAGGCTAATATAAATCTAATGGAGTTGTTCCCAATCCTTTTTCATTGGCGAAAATTAATCAACAAGCACAGATAAGCTTCAACATTTGGGGAACTTGTTTAGCGAATTCGGTTCAGGATTGATAGCGAAGGACCTCAGAAATCAAAGTAAAGAAATCAAATCAATTTGAATCAGATGATAGAGACAATCAGAGCAATACCTCGGAAGAGAAGTCGGATTTGGATCGCTTGTGAAACTGATCGAGTAGGTCTTCCAAAGAATCCTCGACCTCTTTCTTCAGCCTCTTCGTCGTCGGAATCTTCTCCGTCCTGGAATTCATGAGCTGAACCATTAAGCCGCCAGAAGGAAACAAAAAAGAAAACAGCGATCCTTGAGAAACTCAGTCGGAACCGAATCGTTCTCACTGAGTCAAGTTGAAGCGAGTCAGTCGGGAAAGGAAAAGGAAATCTCCTTCGTAGAAGAAAACACGGATTCGGAAAATTACAGTGGTTTTTGTTTGTAGAAGAGAAGGGGTAACGGCTACGTTGGGTTTCAACTCGGTGGAGGATGAAACGAAATCTCCCCCGTTCAAACTTATACAGCTTTTCCAGACGGCAAACTGAATTGACCTAATTGCCCCCACCCCCAACCTTCCACGTCATCCTCCATTCCAGTCCATTCGGACTCCCCACTGGCAATTCGCATACTCCCATTTTCTTTTTTTATTTTCTTTTTCTTTTTCTTTTTCTTTTTTTTCTTCTTCTTTTTCCTTTTTTGGTTCAACTGTTGCAGTTTGTGGAGATCAGCATTTTAGTGTAACTTAAAAAAAACATTCTTAAATAGGTATAGTCTACGATAATATGGTCTATAAAAGATAATAATATGAAAAGCCTTGACAATTGCTACCAAAATTAAACTTAATTATGAAATTATTTCACTTAGGTTGTTTTCTCATAATTAGAAATTATGGTTGTCATTAATCAATGTAAACATTTGATTATTCTTAGCAAAATTTTAAACATTACTTGTTCTAGCTCTTAAATTTTAGTTTAAATTTTGATAATACTCTTAATACGTAGAAAAACAAAGCATAGATAACAGTTAGCCTTGGTTTATAGAATTGAACACTTAAACCTTGACTTTTTGCTTTAGGTTTTGAAAACCAAGTATATAAACACTCTATTATTAAATTCCGTGCTTTGTTATTTACTTTTTATTAGAATTTTAAAAGATCAAAGCCAAATTAAAATCTTTGGTATTTTTTTTAGAATTCAGTTACGTGGAAACAATATTTGAATGAATAATTTCTGTATATTAACTTGTGATTTACATAGGGAATTTATAAAAATGACGATAACCTAATTATAGCCTAAATTTATGCATATACATAAATTAAGGTCTAAATATCTCAACACTCTCCCTCAAACTCAAGGTGATATAAACAACTTGAGTTTGTGAGCTGGTAAACTGAAGCAATTAGATGACAGAAACTAAAGAAGCAATTCTGAATCAAAACACGGTAGATCTGGGCAAGAAGCAGAAACCCATGAAGAACTAGAACACATAGTACTTCTAGGCTAGAAATAAAGACCTTCATAACGATCTAAAACAAAACCCACGAACTTCGGAGCCGAAAACAAAGATCTATGCAAAGATCAGAAAATAAAAGATAAAAGGAAATAGAGACTATAAAAAATCTAAAAACTGACTGAAATTGAAAAAGAATCAACTAAGAACCAAACTGAACCAAACGTGGTGGTTAAATTAAACTAACTTGGCTAACTGAACTGAACCAAATTGAGAGAACTAAGCTGGTTTGGACTGATCGAATTGGACCAGAATGACTAAATCAGACCGGTTGAACCGAACCGATGTAGTGAAATGAATTGAGTATTTGTGAAACCATAGCTTCGATGGAGTAAATGGATATGGTCGAGTGACACGAGATTGGGCAACCCTAGGGAATGGAGTTTTGGACCAGATCGGGGATCAGGAATCGAGGATTCGAGGGTCGAGTTTTGGACCAGGGATCAAGGGTCGAGTTCTGGATCGAGGATCAGGGATCAAGTTCGACTGAGGATCGAGTTCTGGACCGGATCAAGACTTGGATCGAGTTTGATCGAGGATCGAGTTCTGGACCAGATCAAGGCTTTGATCGAGTTAGATCGAGGATCAAGTTCTTCATAGTGGAGATTGAGGGTCGAGTCTATGTTCGAGGGTTGTGCAGGGGTTGGTCTAATGGTGCAAAGACAGAGATTTGAGGAGCAATTGGACTAAGGGATGCCGACGGTTAGAACTGTAAGGGTCACTTGCGACCTAGACTGCAGGTTGATGATGATAGTCGATCAACCATCTACGGAGGCAAAGATCAGAGAAAACCCTGAAAATTAGAAAACCCTAGGAATTGAACTCTGATACCATGTGAAAACAATATTTAAATGAATAATTTTTGTATGTTAACTTATATATTAACTTGAGATTTACGTAGAAAAATTTTAGAAAGGACATTAATCTAATTATAGCCTAAATATATGCATAACACATCAATTAAGGCCTAAATATCTCAACATATTAGAAATTCAATTCTTACACTTAAATAATATGTAAATCATTATAAAAAATTGAGATAAAATAAACTTACTTTTTTAAAACTAAAAACAAAAAATGAAGATTGTATTTATTTTCGAAAATTAGAAAAGAATTATAAAGTAAATGGGTGGTGTAACTTAAGAGGACCACTAAAGAAAATTCGAAAAGAAAAAGAAAAAAAGAAATACTAGAAGTTTCCTCAGAAATTGTCCTTACTTGATGGTATGAAAAAAATATGGATAATTTTCTTGGGGAAATAGCGGCCAGATGATGACAGTCTTAAATTTGTCGTTTTATTCGAAGGCACGTGCTAGCACGTGAGCAAAACGTGGGACCCACCTGACAATAGTTGAAGCACTATGTCAGTTATTTTGGCTTTCCGTTTTTAGAATTGCTGTGATTGGACAAACGCGAAACGTGTCGAAAATTTTTGGACACGTAAGCGTGTTCTGTCCACGTGGTGTGATTTTGGATAATTACGAAAAGTAGGCCCCACTTGTGGATAAGGTTTGCAACACCAAGGCACTGTATTTTTTTTATTATTATTATTATTATTTAAATGGTTAAATTGTACATTTATTCTTTTATTTCCTTTAAATTTAAAATAATAATAACAGAAATTTCTGGATTTTTCACTTTTCAAAGAATCCACAAAAATTTCGGAGAAATATTCCACGCCCACTTAAGCTTCTCTTTCAAGTTTTAAGATAAGTTTCTCATTTGACTTTATTCTAATATTATTTCATTTATTTTAAACTATTCTTTTCCAAACTCTGTAGTATTAAATTATTATTATTATTATTATTTTTTGGTACCAGTTTCCCTTGTGATAAACGGAACTATTATGGGAACGATGATGGAATTAAATAGTTTTTTTTAATACAAATTTATAATTGATGGTGGCATGATATTTATATATAGATTTTATCCAATGTTTATTTTTTAAGTATTTTGTAAAACTTGGAGGTGCTATATAATTGATATTTACTGACTTGTGGACAAATTTTTTGTCATTTAAATAAATAGTTTTAACATTATTATACTTACCTTTTTATAAGTTATATGATTAATAAATTAAAAAAAAACTAAAAAACTACGTTATAATCATATACTTCAATTAAGTTATCTTCTCTAAAAATATGTTAAAAATATGATTTTTTTCCCCCTGAGATATACCTTTTAGTAAAGAGTTTCAAACTTTGCAACCATGTACTTCAATTTTTATTTATTGATTGATTTTTTAAGCAATAAAAAACCTTTAGAAAAAGGAGAAGGAGAACTTTTATATGTTTTTAATATATATGCATCGAGAGAGGAATAATAAAAAGGGAGATTTGATGTATAGATTCACTTTTAAATATTATATTTACTTTTAATTTAAACTGTATTTTCTTTAATTTAATAATAATAATTACGGAGTAAAAGATGGAATCTTTGGACTTAAAAAAAAAAGATATATAGATACTTTGACTTCAAATAAGAGAGAGATGTTTTAACCTCTTCAAGCTAGTTAAATATACGCAAGTTGGTAGATTGTTAAATGGTGAAAATTTTACTATAAGGCCTCGTGTACTTACTGAAAATAAGGATGAAGAATTAAATTAATTATTATAGGTAATTGTTTTAAATGATAAAATTGTTGAAAATATTTTTATTGTCTATTAGTAATAGACAATGAAAAACTTTGATAGATATTTATCAATATCTATTATTGTCTATTAGACAATGACATTTAACCATATTTATAAATAAGTTATCTCATTTTCTTATATTTGAAAATAACTATCGATTAAATATATATATTTGAAAGAAAATATGAGTAAGTTATATATAACTTTTTGGAATGGAAATCGGAAGTCCATTGATCATTTACTAGGGTGGAAACGGTTCGGTTCGATTTTGGTGGTCAATTCGAATCGAAACTGAAACCAAACCGAATTTTCTAATATGTAAAACCGAACCGAATCAATTTATTTATTCGAATGCGGTTCGGTTCGATTTCAAATTCGGTTTTGACATTTTTAAAAAACCTATGTTATATTTTTTTTAATTAAAAATGGTTTGATTTTAAATTCAATTTTGTTCTTTAAATTAAAAACGGTTCGGTTTTAAATTTACTATTCTTGCCATGTCCCATTTTTTAGTATCAAATAAATTGTTAAAAGAAAAAGCATTACCATAAAAATAAATAGTAATACAATAAATTTAGAATTATTATTATTTTTTAGAAAAGTTTAGAATTATTATATGTTATTATTATACTAATAAAAAGGAGAAAATTAAAAATATACTGGAGTTTTAAAAACTATTTAGAAAAATATTATACTTTTAAAACTATTTAAAAATATCGTTGTTGTTTTTTTTTAAATAGGTCGAGAGTTTAAAATTCGACCTAGGTAGGTCGAATTTCGAACCCTCGACCTTTAGATTTTTTTTTTCTTTTTTTAATAATTTAGACATTCGACTTTCTTCTTTATTTTTCTTTTTTTTTTAATTTTCTATTTTATAAAAACAATTTCTAAAAATATTTTATTATTTTATTTAAACTCTAAAAAGAATAAATTAAAAAAAATAATATCTCATAAAAATAAAAAAGTGTAAATTAAAATATCTCATTTATATAAAAATAATTACAAAAATCAATGTGTCTCACAAGGTGGACGTTGTCGATTTCGAGCTGGTTGTCGTCGTCGATTCGAACTTGAGGTTGCTCGGGTTCTTTTTGATATTGCTCTGGTACCTCTGCAGGTGCTTCATAATATAAATATTCATTATGCTCTCTACGACCCTGACCATGTCCATACACGTATGAAGACGAAGGACCAACCTCTGAGTCATAATGTCCTGAACCAAATGTTGGCATCATCATCATCGAACTAACATAATCAGTTTAACTCTGTGTCTGTATCACAGGGAAATAACTCTTCCACATTATGGGCAACCTCATCAAACTCATCCTCTTCCTGAACAGGTCCTTCTACATCTAGGAGCTGGTGGAGAAACAATAGGTATATTGTACATATAATGTATCTCCTCCATATAGCTTTGGTTGTCACTACATATCGCAAGAACCTAGTTCGGATCATTCACAACATTACGAAGTCTACTGTTGTTCGATCTCTGTGAATTATAAAACAATTAGATAATATTTAAAATAAATTTAAATTAAAAATAATAGATAATATTCATTCATTTACCAGATGACCCACAGCTGCTCACGGACGAGTGACGTAGCGCCTCGTGATATTATTATACCAATGAATATAATCTTGAGTGATATTTCTGTCAAACTGTTCAATACAAACTCCCACTGCAATAAACCTTGCACGATAGTGCCATTGCACTACCAAATGTGTAACTTTTTCGGACAATCTCCAGTCCTTAAGTCAAATATCATGCAATAGGGGTTCAGTATTACAAGGCGATGGGATATTCCTGTTGAAAATCGAATTGTCTCATCACTAGGAAGATGCCACTCACCAATGTAAAAACATATGAGAGGACTCATCGTCCACCATATATTTTGACCATTCGTACAAAAATTGGGCAAAGTATGCATAATAATTTTTACGACTCTTAAAATAACCTGAAACACAAAATATTATATTGGAGAACATTAAAGACAAATACAATAAAAATGTATATAAAATAATCAATTAGGTTCAATGTAATGTATCTGATCAGGTTGAAGCAGATCAAACATGTATATGTACTGGCTGACTACATGTGTGGTTGTCCTAGTCATACAAAATTTGTTTCTCCACCTAAATTTTTAAATTGATAATTTAGAATCTAACTTAACTAAATCAGTGATATAAAATTAAATTGAATTAAAACAACATACCGAGAACCGTAGGCTCGTCCAGCTAACTGAGCGTCATTAACATGTTGTGCTGTGGAGCCATTGTTGGAAATCACTCCCAAGCCCATAGTTGCAAAAGTATAAGAGACCCACCTATCTCTCGAACCTCAGATCTTGTTGCTTTGCATAGTTGTCTATACAACCATGCCAAACATGCTCCACCCCACGAATACCGCCCCCATCATAGAGGTTAGCTAATAGTGGCAGGAACATCAAGTAAACAAAATGACTTGATTTGTCGGAAAACATACTTCCATCCATCATTTGTAGTATATATGCTCGTGCATATCTTATGAAAGTTTTCTCCTCTGCATCATTTGTGAGCTCACGGAATTGTGTTCCTAACCATATCAAACTTAACCTCAATCCTTTAATTTTGTCGGCAGGTGGGATCACACCGAGTTACAGTTGACAAACTTGTGACCAGTCATCGTACATCACTTCGGTGACCCACTCACCGTCAACAGGTAACCCCAACAACATTTCTATGTCTTGTAGAGTGATAGTGCACTCCAACAGACATATGAAATGTATGCATCTCAGGCCTCCATCTCTTGACCAAGGCTGTGATCAGATGCCAATCCAACTAAATAAATCCCAATCGGGCAACCTATAGAATCCAGATGTGCACAGTAGCAGTAGTATTCGAGAGTGGAGTGGGATAGTGCACTGGAGAACTGCCTCTCGACGCCTGCAAGATATTTCTCCAGTAGTACGATCTCGCCATACAACAGATGATCGATGAATGGACTGGTCGTACAAAACATCGGGATCAACAGGTCCTGGGTTTAAAGCCATGATCTGAAAGGAAAAAAAATATTTATTTCTCAATTAAAAAAATATTTATTTCTCAATTAGAAGAATAATATACAACTTAATTAAAAGAATAATGTACAATTTAATTAAAAGAATAATGTACAACTTTTTATAATTATTTTTAAACATAACAACAAATTAAACTTTTCAAGTTACAATGAGGTAAACTTTTTAAAACTCTTTTTTCAAATTTAATATAAAATAAAAAATTAAATTAAATTAAACTTCTTCAAACTATTTTAAATTATATTTTTCAAAGCTAATACTAGAAAAATCAAATATCATAAGAAATATATTAAAAAAAATCACAATAATTTTGTATTAAACTAAAAATACTAAAGCGTTTAAACTATAAATATCAACTTTTTAAATATAACAATAAACTAAACATTTTAACACTATAAACATCAAAATTAATACTAAAGAAATCAAATATCATAAGAATAAACTAAACTTTTAAACTATACTAAACTTGTTAACTATCACAGTAATTTTTATTAAACTATAAATATCAACTTTTTAAACATAACAATAAACTAAACATTTTAAACTATACTAAACTTGTTAACTAAAAAACAATACTAAAATATAGAATATCATTAAAAAAAAAAACCGACAAATAAATATAATTACTTATTGATCTTCAATTAAAAAAATAATATTAAATATTAACATTATCATGGTAGACATCAATATAAGAAATAAAAATGATATATTTAGCATAAACAAATATTAAAAACAAAAAACTACTAATAAATAAAAGTTAAAGTTCAACTCACAAATTCGACGATAGTTTTTTTTTTCCTTCAAAGTGACAATGTTCACCATTTTTTCCTGTTATTTGTTATTTGGCAACAACTACAAAAAAAAAAAAAAAAAAAAAAAAGAATCTATAAAAAAATTAATAATATAAGAAACAAAAATAAATTTATAATTATTCTTAAAAATAAAAATTTAGTAGAGTAACGAACCAGTATAGTTTGTGATCAAGGGAGAAGTGTGGGAACAATTGTATCAAACGAAATAGAAGAAGAGAAATAGAAATGGAAAGCAATGAGTCAAAAAATGGAAGGAGAGGGATTAATAGAAGAAGAGAAATGGAAACGGAAAACAGTGAGAAAAATGGGAGGAGAGAAATTTAGTAGAGGAAGAAGGCAGAGGATTTCGAACATG